>NW_012028609.1:27289-31177 GCF_000956235.1 Wasmannia auropunctata | reverse complement strand
ATGTTGAAGTTTAAATGGATAACGAAATCTGTAATTATTTCATTTTTCCCGTTTTGGTGCAAAATGCACCAGAGCCAGATACATTAGCATGTGTGTTTTAATCGTGGAAAAGGAAATTTTATTTTATGCGATTAATATGAAGTAATTAGTAACCAACAAAAATGGTATTTTTGTCGATAAAACAGACGGCTTTAGCATCCTCTTAAGCTATTTGGAAATCACGCAGAGATCGTTGGATTCATCTTTTTTTACTCAATTTTACTTATTAAATTCAAAAATCAGTTAAAATAGTCTTATAGCATCCGGGAAACATAATTTTGAGAGACACTTTAAGAGAAAGCAATGGTTAATTTTATTATATTTTATCAAGCCATGTCTACGAATTTCTTTTTTCATTTTATTTTTTTATTTATTTATTTATTGGTGGAAACCCTTTTCGCAGATATACATTTTGTACATGCGCAAAAGAGAAAACGCACTAGTACAAAACAAAAAATGCATGCACCTTGATTCTGACTCCGCAGATGTTCTGTCTAGGAAATACAGGGCCGGGCGTCCATATAAGCGAACTAGGCAGTCGCCTAGGGCGGCAACATCCGGGGGGCGGCATTTGTGACCGTTTTACTTTGAACGCGTCGTTACATACAATTTGAAGTTTTTTTTTGCACATAAAGACGCTCTCTGCTAGCACTTTGTTTTTATGTTAAACATTCTCTCGCGTATAATATATGTTTAAAATATTTAAAATATTAATTGTGTAATTGTTTTGAAGGGGCGCACATTATTTATTCGCCGAGGGCATCAATCTTCCTTGCACCGGTCCTGACTGGAAATAATATTTAAATATATATATATATATATATATATATTTAAATATTATTTATAATAATATTTAAATATATATATATATATATAATAAATATATATATAATATAATAAATATATATACATATATATAAATATATATATAATATAATAAATATATATACATATATATAAATATATATATATAATAAAATATATACATATATATAAATAAATATATAAACATAAACAAGTGTAAATATATTGATAGCTTAAGGTAATTCCATTACAAGTTCCAAGCTAATGAGAAACGATAAGGGTTTAGATACCATAAAACATATTGTCATAAAAGAAAGAGAAATTCGCAGACATGGCTTGACAAAATGATAAAATCAACCATTGCTTTCTTCTGTTAAAATATATTCCAACATTATTTTTCGGATACTATTAAGAGTATTTTAATTACAATTTTCAGATTGAGCAAGTAAAATTGAGTAAAAAAAGAGATAAATTCAACAATCCTTGTGTGCTTCGCAAATCATCAAATCGCCTAAAATGCATAGACTCCTTTTAAGTAAATTATTAGGATTATTATATGTACGTAATAAAGCAAATGGAATCAAAATTATCATATATTTAATTATTACACTGTACACACCTGTTAGAATTTTATAAGGCTATAAAAAGTTTCAAAAAGTATAAAATAATTTGCGAATGAGAGCCAAGCGTATGTCATTAATAATCCTTATAAGCCCTACCTTAATCAAGTAACATGGGACCGAGGTGCAGACTCAGCAGAAATAAAAGAAGGAACTCTGTCTCTGTCTCGTAAGACACGAGATTAACATGAATTTTCCAGAAGAGTGCGGTTTGAAATCCAGATTTACGTTCGATGTTTAATCTGTCCCAGTTACGGAAGGTTTATTTTCTCGTCGAGTGGCTCGTAAGGAGCACGAGAGAGTCGTTCGCCTTTAAAGAAGCCAGTCTATATAGGATAAACCCTTCTGCTTGCGACCTTTCCAATCACGTGCCCTTTCTACCTGATAGCAATAAATTGTGTGAACGAACGTAACGTCCTCCACTCGTACGCGGTGGACATCGGCCCTTTAGTGCTCAGGCGGTGCTCAGCCGTGAATACAAAGCTTCTCTAAAAGGACCACTGAACAGGATTCTATCCTGACGACCCGTGAATCGGTTTCGGATTTCGAAAGGAAATGGCTTCAGTGGCCGAAGTGTGAGTACAGACGCTACAGTATGTATTATTAAATAAATCGAAATTTCTTTTAAAACTCAAATTTTTCAGTCTTACAAGCAAACGTCTCTGGAGAGATTTACATATCGCGCCGGAATCTTTCGCGTCCTCAATCAATAATTGTCTACAATAACAACATAATTGCCGAACAATTTATTTTCTACACGGAAAGAACAATTTTGCTAAATCCAGATCTGAAAATAATTTTTGTTCAATAATTAATCAAAATAATTTTGTTGAAAAGTCACAATTAATGATTGTTGGAATATTAAAATGTTTTATAGTAATGCTTATAATTTTTAACTTTCCAACAAATTATTTTAATGATTGAACAAGAATTATTTTCAAATCTGTATTTAGCAAAATTTTTAGCTCTTTCAACAAAATCGTTCTTTCTCTCTAAAAGTGAATCAGTGGAATCATCGCTGATTTTCAGTGTATATCATTTTCCAATGGCATACTTTGAACTGTGATAAGCAGCGACTATTTCAATGTTGTTTCAGTGATAATATACTGATTCAAACTGTGAATATTGAAATAAATCTTTGAAAGACAGCGAATTTCGTTTCTCAATACTATTGGACAGTCAAAATCACTGTCTTTCAGTGATATTTCATATTCATTATTTGAATCAGTATATTATCACTGAAACAACATTGAAATAGTCACTGCTTATCACAATTCAAAGTATACCAGTAGAAAATGATATACACTAAAAATCAGTGATGATTCCATTGATTCACTTTTAAAGAGTTCTGTGTAGGAAAATGATGTTAAAAGAAATATAAACGTTTTACCTTCTTGATTTTCTGTGATTTGCGGTAACGTAAAAAAATCGCTCGCATATACGAAGTTAAATCTATCGGGTTTTTTTATTTCACAATTAAACAGGAGACATTGCGCTATGATACATATCGCATCATACTTGCAAATAATGCGCAGTGAGATACAGAATAACGGCACTGATAATGCGATATCGAATAGGATTCAGAACAATGTAAGATTTATGTCTACATCCCTCGTATTTGCGCTTTGAATGTCTGCCCTATTATCTCCATTGTATAATAATGTTTATAGCTACATACTGCTCTCGGGATGAATCGAAATGCAACGGATCGATTCATACAACAGACAGATCCGTCTTTGAAAGGCCAGAAAAACAACCTTAATCGGTCAACGACCCCCCCTGAGAACATGTACAGTTGAGAAATTACTCGACTTTTATCGAAATTACTAAGCAAAACATTATCCGACGTTTGTGCGATACTGAATACATTATAAAACTGTGCAAAATTGACTGACAAAATTTAGTACTATGCATGATAAAGCGTGGAAGAAATTAATATTTAAATATATATATATATATTAATTTACGATAATTTATTATATAATTTAGTAATAAAACGTACACAAACGTATAAGCAATTATAATTACTTATAAAATATAATAAATGTTTTTGCGTTATAACTTTTGACAGTTTAAAAGCTCGGGCATGGATCTGATATTAAAATCCGGTCGATTACAAATTCCAATTTTTTTTTGCCAGACCGTACTCGACTTTATAAACATTCCCGTTGCATCTGCAACAGATATTTTGAATGAGCATTCACGTATGATTAATCACACGCGATACGATATAATCGCCGAGATATAATTGAGCGATGCTTAATTGCATATTGTATAATTTTATCGATTGTTCCTCTCCCCCGCGCGTACAACGCGCACACAGACGTGCACGCTTGTTAAATTGTTTAAAATAAGGGAAGGGGGGGCAAATAGTGACGGATTTTTTCCTCTCTCCCCTACAAGCTAATTTCGGTTTAGCACACGT
>NW_012028609.1:4081-27269 GCF_000956235.1 Wasmannia auropunctata | reverse complement strand
TATCCCCTGTGTGCCTTGTCGACTCAGTTGTATGCTATACGAAGTTATTACGTTCCTTTAAAACTTTACTGAGAAAAATAAAATTAATATACAAGCGTAGGAATTATATCAAAATAGAGAAAAAAGATACCGTATAACATAGAATAGGTTAGATCTCATTCAGCAATTAAGAAAATATAATTTCAAATATCAAAAAAAGGGTTTTTCCTTATTTCACGAATGCAAAATTTTAAACTTCTGCACTAGCTATATTTGGCTTTTGATTTCTATTGCTTTTTCAGAAGATGCTTGAGAACTGTTTTTCTATTAACGAGTAGTGGTAAAATAGACGCGGGAAAGAGGAGAAATTTAAAGCGACATTATTTGCCCCCCCCCCTTCCCTTACTTTACATAAGTTATAGCAAGTTATAAAATGATGTAAATAATATACGGATTCGATTTGGAGATTATGAAAAATTTATTTTGCATAGATTACGTATATTGCTCGTCGCGTAACGGGCGGGCGACACGCGTCGCTTCTCGATTACCAAGTACAAAGTTTCGTCGTCCAATGTTCTTACGAAACACCAAGTCGTCGTGAATCTAATCCTAAGAAAGCGTCGTCCGAATTCACTTCATTCTTTTTATATCTTTCAGAATGTGACAAACCACCGCCTTTCTTCTTCCTCCCTTCACTATTACGATCAATTGAGTTTGCGATCGATTTCATATACCTCGGAAAGTTGGACGAGGAATGCCTTTTTCCACTTCAACCGGGATGCGACGTAAGGATCAAAACGTTTTCTCATCGGCCCGAACCAATCTTTCCGTCCGGCAATAAATTCCGCAGATTAAAACGTCAATTTATTTTCTATCGTCGAGGATGTAAACGTAGGATCTTTTTATTACTCGAATTCTATAGCGACGAATCGCGAGAAAGCTGAAGCTATTTCAAAAATAACTCGAGCACACTTGAACGCAACAGTAAAAATTAAAACGTTTTTCATTATCGGTCCGGGGAATTTCTTTCCCGCAATAACAATAAATTTTATGAATTGAAGAAACACACATGTTACGATGAAGCTAAAATTATTTGCGAAATGATTTTTGGTCGGAGGAACAAATTGTCAGAAGAAAGATTATCTTAACATTAATTTTTAAATGACACGAAATGTTTAAAAAAATATATAAAATATTGATGTATTAATGTACCTAATGTATTTTAATACGTAAACGATTAATTTAGCGATTAAAATGACTTCTTTCATTTTAATTACCATTTCACTTGAAGAACGTTTAAGAAACAAATATATTTCATGTGTATGCTCGCTATTTATAACATTTTAACAATGAAAAAAGACGTTATTAATTTCCTAATTTTTAATTCGATCTTCTCGAAAACAAAGCATATGTGAAGGGATTCATTTGACGTACTTTCGCGCATACAAATCATTCCTTGTCGCGACTTCGATTTCCATATTCCGTGCACAATGAAGCTCAATAATTATAAAAAGCATTCGTGCTATCTCTTCGTGCGAACCGAACCGATCGACTAACGGCCGGCGTTTCTAGAGTCGCCTCGACGGCACGGCGGCGGCAAGGAGGAGTCGGGAATCGCGGTTGCGTTCGATGGCCGAATCGGAGGACGGCATTCCGCCTCACCCGGGCGTGCATTCGACTGCAATCCGCGTGTCTGTCTGTCTGTCTGAGCCCGCGATGCCGCGACCGGATCGATCGTCGCGTGACGACGACGGTCTTCGAGAGAGCGGCACGAAAGTGTGCGGCCCTCAGCAGCAGCAGCAGCAGCAGCAGCATGCAGCCGGGGAGTCAGCGACCCTTGACACTCCTCCTGGAGACGAGAATAGCTGCAAGTTTTCTGCGCTCTCGTTATCTTTCTCTGTTTCATCGTCGCGCTTCAGCGCGATGCGCGTAGGCCGCGCATCATCGATCTCTCGTCTACCCCGAGCCCAATGTAATTTGTTTTCCCTCCTTCTCTCTCTCCTTCTCTCGAGATCGGGGCTCCCTGCAAGGTATAATGTATATAGAATGTTGAAACTTCAGCCACATCTATCTTTATGTCTCCATCCCGCACGTTGCGAAGTATACGAGAAAAAAATACTCCGCATTATAACATTTATATTCGTTATGTTCGCTGGGCGCACAACGTCCGTTTCAACGATACACGATTGTATCATATACTTGAATTAGTAAATCTATACAAGTCCGTCAGTCTTTCGCGTACAATTTCCGCGCTGCTATTCCGACGAATCTGCAGTCGCAGATCTATTTTTCTGTTTTCCTTTTTATATGATTTAATTAGAATAAGTGGAAGAGTAAGTCCATCATGAATACATATATTTCTTTAACTCGCGAAGGGCTTTGAGCTCTGTCAGATAATTGCTATCTGCCGGGAGGCGCGATGGTGGAGTTGGCAAGACTCCTCACTCCGATTTCATTCCGAAGTAAGGATACAGGATACTTCAATTTGACGTAGACAATTCGATGTGGCATAATTTCAGCGCAACAAACTCAATTAGAACTTCGATGAAGTTCCTTGTAACCAGATTCCATCTGTAAATCATCCTTCATATCGGACACATCGATATTTATTCTGATAAATCCTACATAATGGGTTTTCCCTTGACATTACGCATATAAAAAGATTATTGGAAAGGGTTAAATGAACGGCGGAGAAATGGTTACGTTTTACCGACGCGGTACTGCAATGTGAGCTCCCTTTTTTTTTAAATTCTGCGTTGACCTCGTTCTTCGCGTATTACTTTTTTTCCGCCTTGCAACAGCGGAGTATATTCAGGCCGGTATAGGTGGGTATAATAAAAAAAAAAAAAGAAGCGAAGATTATAATCGCTTTACATAATACCGCCTCTCGTCGGGTTATCGGGCTTCGAAAATTCTGATGAAAATCTTTATAATCTCTGTGTCTCTCGAAATAATACATAGATAGGATATTAGGAAACCAGTGATAAGTCGTAAATAAAGTCGATGAAATCTGACGCTTGCGATCAATTTTTACTGGACAGGAACATTACGCGTTATAAATAAAAAAGGGAATTTGTAAATAGATATGCTGATTATTAATGGAACCAACGAAAGCTTAATATTTCGAGTTTTCAAGAATTTAAAAATACATGAATCTAAAAGGGAAACTTAGAATGAAGATAGAAAAATCGAAGAGGATTATTCATCAGAGAGACTTGAGACATAATTTAATAATCTATAGAGTAGTCTAGAATGTCAGCAATCTACTAACAACACGTAAGAGCATCTTGTTTGTCGCTAATAGATAATAAATTTTTCGGTATAACTTTAAAAATATCTAGTCTAAAATTTCCCCTATCGCTTGAAAAATGATAGCAAGAAGGCAGAGGTAAGTAAAGAAACAGGGGAAAAAAGAGAGAGAGAGAGAGAGAGAGAGAGAGAGAATTTTTATTTTGTGTATGTATGTGTACATGTGTGTCTATATATATTTATTCGAGGATATACAGATCCCTTAAGAGCACTAAGCCGACCACTATACCTCGGTTATATAAACCGCATGAAATTACCATCAACACACGATAAAATACGAACAAATAATACGGCTAATTTGAATATTAAAACAAAGAACAAAAAAAAATTTATATTGCCTCGTTAATAAATACTTTCTCTATTGTTATACAAAAGTTATTACCTTATCAGGCGTAAAGGTAAAAGATATGTACACATATATGTATAGTTTTTTTAAATAGTAAGAAATAATGAATAAAAAAACTTTATGTATAGTCTTATAAATATTGTATATACATTATGTAATATTATGTACCTAATAATACCCATAATGTTGCTCATAATTATCTGGCATATACGTGACAATTTTTTTTTTCCTTTTTCTCAGTCAAAAAATATTTTCTATCGAATTCTTCATATTCCTTTTTTATTCCTGAGATCACTGATTAATAATGAATTCCTAGGACGTATTAAAGACAAAGACCCTTAGATCAGAATCTTCTGAATTTATACGTCATTGAGGGTAAAGAATTTTTTATCAATAAAGCTTCTTAAGAGATAAATAACTGCAATTTTATTTCGTATATAATTTCAAGCGTAGTTTTGTAATTGTAATCTTAACTTAACTGTTATTAAAGATCCAAAAATGTCGAATGTTAAAGATCCAAAATTTGTGACAAATAAATAATAAATCTTGCCCGACATTTTCTCTTGTTAAGGAAAAAAATCAATTTATTATATTCTTTAATGTAATTCTATTACCATTAACGCCATTAACAGTTGATCTGGTAGAAATGGCAGATCCCACGCATGAAATAATTGATATGGATAAATTTATTGCTTTTCTCATACGCCAAATCCGCACAAGAATAAAGATAAATGCATTAACTTAAATATGCTACGATGCATTTTAATTTGAAGAACCGATAAAAAGAGGAAAAGAGCGACCGTGAAGGATAGCGTGAGAGGGTAACGCCAACACTATAAGAGAGAGAGAAAGGACAAGAATGGCATATATATTATATATTATATATATATATATAGAGAGAGAGAGAGAGAGAGAGAGAGAGAGAGAGAGAGAGAGCATTCCAGAGGGCGGCAGCTGGAGGGATGCAGGCGCAACACGTGCAAACCACGCGGCGGTTTCGCCCGATAGAGAGAGAGACGTTCTCGTAGAATCGATAACCGGTTCGCTTTCGTATGGCTGACAATTAAATTCTCGTATGAGAGCGCGGCGGTCGATGAACGGCAGCCGATGGATGCCCACTCTCGCCCATCCTCCCCCCTTCCCCCTGCTTTCCGCCCCACCCCCTCCCAACCTCCCCCCGAATGCACCCATTCACACATCTCACGCCGCGGTTATCAATAGCAACCGAAAGGCCGGGAGCTCCGGCAAGAATCAGACGCGAGCCCATATTTCTTGCTAAATGAGTTATTTATCATTTAGTGCTCCGGCGAGCGGTGGCCCATCGATCAATGACGGCGCCGGAGCTGCCTAGATAACGTGTATATTTCGCGTTTCACCCCTTCTTTTTTATCTTCGCTTATTTAACGCCTTCAGAAGATTGACGGAAGTTGGGCTCCATTATCATAATGAAGTGCGAGACACCGACAATAGCGCACGGTACCTCATTATCCCTCCTCATTAGTAATACTAATACAGATAATATTTTATAAGGGAGAGCTCGATATAATGGCTGAGAGAATTTTTGGCGGCTTCCGAATTTTCTTGCAACATTAAAAAAAATTAATTCGAGCGGAGATCGAGCTCTTATATACATACTTCACGTAAAACTGTACATTCTGTAATAAAGAATTTAACAAGAGGGACAACGAGAGCGTCTTCATAAAAAAAAAAATTCATCTCCGTCAAAACTCTAAGCTATCGATCGTGCATTCCTCGAGTCTACTTTTCCCCCAGAAGAATTTGGCCGTTATACCGGGTCTCAGATTCATTCTAGCGGGAAGGCGCGTGCAAAAACGTCGATAACGGGAGAGGTGAGGGGAACAATGACGGGATGTGACACTCGACGAATAAATACCGCGGCAATCGCGCCGCCGGTACCTATATCGTAGCTTTTGTGCGCCTGGCCTGGGTGAAAGAAAGAGAAAGAGAGAGAGAGAGAGAGAGAGAGATTTCCTCTTGCTATGCGCAACCATGTGTATGCTTATAATCGTATTCGCACCGCGCACCCATACACGGACGATCCTAGCTGAAAATCCAGCGACGTCACATTGCAAGCTGTTGCACCTAAACGACGATAAAGCCTCTTCCGAAACTCGCCGAGACTAACTGTTTGCTTATATTGCCTCCCATTACCGCTTCCCACGTGGAACTTCGGCGAATGCCTGCTCCGGAGAATGGAGAGACCTGTCGTCCGCCGGTCGACGAACGACGGCTAATTTTGCGTTTCCCCGTTTGGAATAAAATGAGTAGCCGGACATGCAATCTCCTAGTGCAGAATTTTAAGTGAAAGTCAGCGAGTCATGTATTACTTGAGTGACATTAAACTATATAACGTAAACGTATTCCAGCGTAAAAGTGTACGCGTTTACGAAAGTTTATGACCACTTTGTTGGTGCAGAGAATTTTTTTCTTGCCGTAAATATTAATAATTTAAAAAGCTCGTACCTTTATGGTGTTTAAAAACGCCTCTAATGCATTAACATTGCAGAAAAATAAATTCTTGACAATTTTTTAAACTGTCGAAATAATGACAAGGCAACTAAAGAGATGCAAATTGAGAGATACTTCTCGATATTATTATTATTATCAGTAAACGACGGTTGCCGTTCGACTAAATAATACAGATTTTGTGTCGGGAGTACACTTTTTTTGCAATAAATGAAGAAACAAGGTGATTATGGATTATTCATAGAAATCCGTCCCTGTTTAGCGGAATTGTCGGGTCAAACTGTCTGACATTTATTTTTGTTCATATTACAGACAGTCAGGGAATTACGCCGAGACACTGCTATAACGCGACTTCGCTTGAATTCGTAACGTTCTTATAAAATGTATTAGGCAATCAATGCTGAGGCGCCCTTGTCATCGAATCGTCGGAGTGTAAAAAATTAAGATTGCTGTATTAAGACGATCGCGGAGACATTCCCCAGAGGGATATTATAAATCCTTCGCAAAAAAAAGACGCAAAAACTGTATTTAAAAGAAATATGGATTTATTGATTACATATTTAAATAATTTAATGCAGATGTGGTGTTACAGTTTAAGAAAACTGTAATATGAATAATATGGAGATATTGATTATAAATAATAAAATAATTAAATTGAGAGAAGACCAATACGGTCATACAGCAGGATCTTGGTACTTCCAACATTTCTATGTGATTTTTACATGCATATTCCAGTTTCAACGAACTGCGTGCCGTTACTTTCGGATTCAACGCAGCTCCTTGCTTGAAACAGAAATAATTCTTAGCGTTTATATCGCGTCGCGGGAAAGGGTACTGTTCTGTTTCAAGCAACGAGCTGCGTTGAATTCGAAAGTAACGGCACGCAGTTTGTTGAAACCAGAATATATATATATGTATGTAAAAATCACATAGAAATATTAGAAGTACCAAGATCCTGCTGTATGACCGTATTGCCTTCCTCTCAATTAAATTGTGTTATACATATATAGGCAGTCGGAATATATATAAATAAAATAATGCCTCGGGTCGTTGTCTAATATATTCAATTTTTTCAGAGAAATCATTTGGACTTCGAAGAAGTTTTATTGCCACACTTACAGTAAATAAATTAGTCAAGTAAGTCGATAAATATTTTAGAAATATTATCTATTGTACTATCTTTGATATTTTTGTATTTTCCAGGAAATCTACGACTATACGAAACACGAGACGTTCTGACTCGTATGAGGTATAAATCATTTTACACGAGCCGTGAAGAAATCATTTTAGAGTCCCTACCATATAATCTACACGAATCCCCGTTCCAACAGAAATAATCTAATTTCCATTGCCACACAGCTAATCTCGCCGGCGACATAAATAATCGTGCAGACGGGAGAGAGAAAGGGAGAGGGAGAGAGAGAGTGAGAAGCGTCCTTTGGCCCTCTCCTAACGATTTGATCGCGAAAGATAATTAACTCGAGCACTAATTTGCCCCGGCAAGATTGCTTGCCGCAAACACTAAAGTCGTTCCTCTAAGCCCTCCCGCTGTGTGTTTACGCTGTAACTCGCGACACAGACCATTTAGGAAGCACGACACACACAATTATCCGGTCAAAGTCGTCCACGGTCCTCGGTCTTAAGATGGAACTCTCGATCGCTGCCCGTCCCCCGGACAACTCCAATCAAGCGGCCACCGTATATATCGACGTGCCGCCTGTTAATACAACTGATGTCGTATAACAATGTCTGATTATTAGAGAGCTCCGGCTGTACGAGACGGTGAATAACAATGCGCCGTCCAGTAATATACGGGCCAATTTCAAAAACCACCTCGCCCCGATTTGAGATCAGTTACGCTAACATGTTCGGTTCGTTAGCATCCTGATTGATAGACGTCTATCCGTGCTTTGATCATAGTTGTAGCCGTAATATAAACGTAGAGAGAGAGAGAGAGAGAGAGAGAGAGAGAAAATATGCAGCGGACCGATTGTCGTCAATTAACGTCAGCGTTCTTATAGCTTCCTAATTAGATTTTACGTAACTATCCTATATAGTTACGATTTTTGAGCGTTCATTTCATCAATCTTCTTTTTCTTTTTTTTTTTATTAATTTTCAACGCCAGCGTTCCACGCGATAGATAATTGACAGGTACATAACGTTACACATTTTTCGAGGGTTTTACTCGAAGGCGTTTGGGATCTCTCTGATATCGAGATCGCTTCTGCGAGGCGGAACGACGGCGACGGCGACGACGACAAGAGCATTGTCGTCATCGGCGACAAAGTTCTAACGATTCTATTGGTAAACGAGGCGCGAGACCGCGCTGCGCGGTAAGACACAATGGCAAGTCGCTGCGTTAACGCCGACTGAAATAGTTTAGAACATTGTTAATCCGAAGCCGATAAATGCCGGGAGACATTCTCGGTGACAATACCTGGAAAGACAGAAAGCGAAAAGAGACGAGTGAAAGGGAAAAGTATCGATTTAAATCTTCATTTTTTTTTTCAAATGCAATATAGAACGCACTCCGACAATACAGTTTTATAATCTGAATTATTTTATCGTGAAAATAATTGAGAGGAAGACAATCTTAAATTGTAGTAATAAATAATACATAATAAAAATTATTACGATGCAACTCTCCATTCAAATCAATTGTTTCAAATAAAATAATACATAAATGTAGGATCTGCATTATAAGAATAGATCATTTGAAGATAATTGCTCTTCCATGATTGAATATTTAAATACTTAATTAAAAGATTTTGTACGATTATATAATGTCCAATTTCGTAAATACAAGAAATTCGCCACGGCAAAAAGTTAAGAAAATGAAAGAGGAATCAAAGACGTGACTACCGACAAAGCGTTGCTCGAGAATTTAACGATACCGAGGCGCGAAGATGGCGAAGGCTATACACCATCGACCGGGCTCGTTTCCGCGTCTACCGACGCGTCTTCCCGTCGGTGGATGGTCGCGTGATGCAGAACATGCACGGGACGCGCCCGTGTAATATGATAATGACGGTCTGTAGGGTTCCGTAGCAAACGAGATTCGCAGTTGAGGCAAGTCGGGTTCCTCGGCGTTACTTGCCGCGAATTGATTACCATTAGAGAATATATCGTTAAGGTAAAGAGAACAAGTCAAAATAGCGTTCTAATCTACGAAGAAGGCAGGCAAAGTGAAAATTTAGATATCAATATTTACTTCAAATGAAGTCGTTGAGTGCCAGATGAATCTAATAACGGGAGGAGAAGCAATATATATTAACATTTTTATAAAGAAATAATTATTAACGCAGAGCGCCTAGCTATTTTTTTAATGGCTCGCTTCGAAAAATTGACTTAAGTTCAGAAGCTTCTTTTTATTGAATATTAAAGATGGCGGAGCTCTGGTAGTATCGCGTGATTTATATTTACTCCTAGATTTTTTTTACCGCTAAGTTTTAATATAAACTACGAGATTACGAGAAAGTGTGTCACGATGAAAACGCGTTAAGCATCTCGTGAGGTACTAGAAGGCAAATATATATTATTTTCTTTAAAAATGCATCTAAAATCCATTTCATAAATCTCCCCTTTGCCATTTTTGTGTCTTGCAATTTTACTTCATTTCGCCAGTTTTATTACATGTCTCCCTATATACCTCTTTGTATCACTGCGAGTAGTATAAGTTGCGTCAGAGCCGAGAGGCGGGTAGATGGACGCGTATATATACCCCAGACAATTGAAATCATTCAGTGTTTATTATGTCAAATGATTCCCTTCGCGAGCGACGAAATACGAACGTATCTCATCGCAATGACGCAATACATTAAAACGGATATGTACAACGTTTTTCAGTTAGTTCCGAAACACAATAGGTGTACAGTAAGTCTTAAGCCGTATAAGAAATTGACCGATCGTAATCGATTATTCTCTTCACATTCGATTGTGATTGGTCAACTTCTCACGGCTTAAGGCTTACTGTATCTATTGTGTTTCGGGATTTATCATTATTTTTAAATCATTCAAGTTAGTTATACCTTAAACCTCAGCATTATACGCAGTTTCTCAGTTGTTGAAAGCTTATAATTTACCTCTTGGATCATTCGTTACAAGATTCTTTTACCCTTAGACCTTTGACCCTTCAATCGACTCATTCAAAGGTCCTCGGACAGTTTCCCAATCTTTCATCCTCATACCTTGGATGTCCAATCAGTGCTTATTAGTAGTTCATTCGGGCTTTCCCGATAGAGGGCCATATTGTCATCAACTCTCGGTCCAGGCCGACGTAACGAATCCGTACCTTCTCTCCCATCGGCAGGCACCGGACCCGAGAGACAGAGAAAGACAGAGAAAAAAGGAGCGAAGTTGCGGGCGTGCATGCATTATTGACAACGCCCGAGACACACGCGCCCCCGTCGCAAGCTTGCACGGATTCCGTTGTGAGCCACAGACTGAGGTGGACGTCTGTGACTCAGTGCTCTGATAGTGTTGCATCATCTTTTGTCGCACAAGTTTTTTGTTACTCAATCTTAAGCACAGGCTGTGTCGTTTCTGGCGGAAACGGAAGCCTTTTTTAGAAGAAGAAGAAGAAGCAAGCTTGCACGACCGGGCACGGCGGCACGCTCGTAAAAAGCTGAGGTAGCTATAGTATGGGGGAGGGGCCAGGCCTTGATTTCATCCGGGCTACTTGCAACGTTTGGCACAGTTTTCGTATATTGACGTATACGATCGCGCGTCCGCTCATGCATTTCGTCGAGAGAGAAAGACAGAGACAGACAGAGAGAAAGGGAGAGAGATAGAGAGGGGGGAGGGCAAAGGAAAAGAGAAATACAGAGAGTTCGAGGGTACCACGAAGCGGAAAGGTGAAAGAGATGAAGAAGGGAGGGGAAGGAAGGGGGAATGGGAGAAAGGAGTTGTCCGCTCTGTGTTTGGGAACCGGCCATCTCCATCGCGAAACTTTCCTCCGCAAATTTTTTTACTCGTCATACCGTGGATTCTCGCCCGAACTCGTCCGCGCGACTTTTTACGACGGGATAAAAGAGGCTATCTAATGTTTAAGCGAGTGACTTTGTCGGAGGGAGACTGGCTCCGCTCTCTTTCCCGCGCGGTTTCCGAAAAGTGTTCGAAAAGGAGCGGCGGAAACTATTTTTATTATTTTAATCTTTTTTTTTTTCAATATTATTATCTAATTATCGATTTTTTGAATACATACTCAGTCGGCGATCATGATACGGGGTCATGATATGTGCGGGGTCCCGATGTAATAAATAGATTCAATTATAAAGGATCCTTTAATTTAAATTGAAAAAGTTCAATGCAATTTGTGCAAAAATCGCGTTTCAGCTAATAATTGCACAGCGTGTAACTTTAATTAGCGCGTTACATGTATATTATGTTTTAGAATCATTGGTCATATTTACTGGCGAGCCGCGTATATATGTACGAAGCGGTATATTGATATATATTCATTTGGCCGAAATCGTTATCATTAACATTCCGCGAGTAACTAATGTAAATAATGTAAGTGATTTATTATCACCGCCGTTATTATTACTGCAATTTCGTATATTATTGCTATACAGAACAGAATTATCGAAGTTATGCGCACCTCAAGTAAATCTCCGAATTACATTTAACTTTCAAGAGAGCGAAGACACGCGTCCGTTGTCTCTACATAATTCCCGCGTGCATATTAAACTTCAGACTCTTCAGGGTCGTAGTAATCGCGCGTCAATCATAATCCTAATCCGCCGAAATATCTCGTAAGGGCGCGCGCACGTCACCCAAAATATGTACCTTTATACAGACGCGCGAATCGAGATCCCGCGAGATCCGTGGCGTCGATACCCCGCTATCGCGCATCTACACACACGTATGATTTCGCGTCCCTGTCAATAATTGCGGGTTTTGGGGAGAGATGGCCGATTTTGCTGGCGGACGCCTCCGTGACGCGCGCGCGTATGCGTGCTGCACAGGGTTGACGAGTGCGTACTGCGTGGCGGCCGTGCGTGCGTGCGTGCGCGCACGTGCGAGCGTGGCAGTATCCTCTTCCTCGGCCGCGCCGCGCCGCGCCGCGCGTTCGATACTCTCTCCCGGCGCTGCACACCCACGTCCGCACGCCCACGCATCTACCCTCCCCGTGGCACCCTGCTGCAGGTCGCGCGCGGTATGGAACGTCTAGGGATGCTTTACATTGTTCCCGGCCGTAGTCTCGCGGTATCGAGACACTCTGTTCTCTCAGTTCACCGAAACTTTATAGTTTATCAAAACTTTCCACATTTATTTTGCTCTTCACTACTTACAACATTTGAGTGATCTCTGTCTTCGATACGGAACCTCTCCGACACCAACAAGGCATCCTTCGTACATCTCTTCACCAATTTAAGAAGCAATTTTTGTCGAACAAAAACATTTGGGAGACAACAGATCTTTTTTTTTATTTTTTTTTTTTTATTTGACAAAGTTTCGAAAATGTCGGGACAAATGATGATCCTCTCGACATTTTTGCTAAAAGAGAATCAACTGCTGTAGATCCGATCAAACAACCTAATAAGATGCCTTGCTAGATCTGGGGCATCCTACGTAATCCCCAGGGGAGGGGATGGCTGTGCCATGTAGACAGCGGTACTTGAAAGGTATCAGTATCGAAGCGGAAGTATTAGAACAATACTTGAGATTTGATATCTTTCTGGGAAGATATGCAGATATCCGATGAAGGGATCCGATACCCTTGGCACTCTTGGAAGCGTCGGATGGTATTGATTCTTATCCGACGATTAGAATACCAAGTGGGAACATAATGCTGTCAATACAACGACATCACTCATCAGATATGTTTGAAAATGGAATTGAATTACAAGAGACGTCGGAATGGTATCTACTTCGGGGTACTTCTTGTACACGACATCCAGATAAAAAGTAATGGATGTTTCGTTTTTAAGCATCCCTAGATTCGTCTGGAGGCTTTGTACTGTGACACGAGACGATGCGGCGAACGACACGCGAGTAGGTATATTCGATCGAACGTCGCGATGCGCCCGATTCGCAGTAGGTCCTTTACGATTAACAGTGTAAAAAGGATCTCTGACGAACTTCTCTCATAAGAACGATGTCAAGTGTACACATCGTGTTTATACGTCTCCCGAATATGCAGTCAAGTTTCTTTACAGTGCATTGAGAGAGGGAGTCAAGAGTAAACGGAAAAGGTTTCCAATAAACATCTGTCCGAAATGCGCTTTATTAAATGAGCTCTTGGCATTTGCATTCAAAATTTACAACTCGTAACATTTCGGAAATATTTAAAAAATTTCGGCACTTATTAATTCAACGGGGATAGAAATTTAATGTTCAAATAAGAGGAAGAAATTATTAATATCCACTGTGACCGATGTATTTCGAGAACTTGTTACTAATTTATAACTTTCTAATAAAATATTTTCGGTCATATATTTATAGAAACCTTTTTTTAGCTACTTTTCGCTCTCTCGTTATATTATAGAAATTTTATTGACAGATACCTTATTAATATAATTAATTAATATCAATATTATAAATGCATCTTTGTCAGATATGTTTTAATTGACTCGTATTTTGTGTTTTTTTTTTCATAAAATTCACTTTTTGAAATTTAAAAATATAATTGTGATTTATTCTTAATATCATAATTATAATTTAATATTACAAAAATAGAATATACAGCGAGATTATAATTTGTTTAAAAGATAGTCTACGTGAATAATTTATAATTTATATATTTTTAATATAATATATATATAAATAAAATATATTATAAATATATCTCTTTTCTCTTTTATAGAGAATGTGTTTCAAGTACTTTTACTATAAAACTCTTATACAGGATTATTTATAAGGGTAAGATAGAAAGGTACATAGAATAGATAGGTAGAATAGAAATGTTGAAATTATACAGTGAAAAGGTAGAATGGTTTGCGACGCGAGCATATGTCCACCGATGATTATTAGAACAATTTGGAAAAATTCATTACGACATATTATGGTAGTTGATTTGTCATAATATTATTTTACACTTGCATGCTTTTCACCCAAGAAATATAAAAAACTTCGTTATTTTTAAATAGCGAGGTTAAATAGCGAGGTAACGTAGGATATACAGGACGTTTTATTGCACGTACGATGGATATGTTTGAGATCTTTTTCCAAACCTATTTTCTAAAATATTTTTGAGACGTGATTACGTTTCGTGAACAAGCTGAAAGACTACCACGGGAAGATAATGTTTTAGAATATGCAGCTCTTGCAGGACCGTCTCTTTCGAGAAACGTTGAGATTCGTCAAGCGAAGTGAATCCCCTCCGCAGGGATTTTCCTCGAACGGACTTTCAAGAATGTCTAAAATTTTCAAGCAACAGCACAGTTTCTCACAGAGCTTCTTAGAACGGATTACACAAAAATCTCGGAATTACCGCCAAAGTCCGGAAGTTAAAAATAACATGGCCGAACTTTCGGGATCCGTTCCGTCTGTATCCGGCAATCTCTTCATGTAACGCGTGTGTGATCGATGTAATAATTACAAACTGTTACAAGGTGAAAGTGTTATTGTGAAAGTGAAAGGATAAACACACACGATAGGTTCTAATCAACCGCACTTCCCTTTAACGGATAAGTACGGAAATATTCAAGAATAACTACATTTAAAATTTCTAGTCACACAGACAGGTTTCATTTTCGAATTGCTTGCACGTGACGTAAATGGAACAGCAGGATAAGAGATAATGTCGTTTTTCCGTGGGTGTTCGAATTTTATAATTGAGGTTAGTTCCTTACCGTCCAAAAAGTTATCGCATCTGCAACATTCTCTTTAAATATGATCCTTTTCAATTAGTTACCCAACATTTAGCTTCTAAAAGAAAATTGTATCGATCGAAAATATTTTATTCGAAATTAATCCTGCTAGAATATCGGTGATACCGTCAAGAGATTGAATTTTAGAAATTCTACTTTGAAACGATACGATTAATGAGAAATGTTATAGAAATGATTGTAGAAAATGTTGCTATAAAAAAATTTATGTGAATAATTCAAAAGAGGTTTCGATGCTTCCTTGCCATTCTTTCCTCCATTTGCTATATTACTACGATTACTACGAACGCACGATCCCTGGTGCCGCGTGGGTGGATAGGTCAGCAATTCTCAGAAGCCTCAGTAGACGTAATTATTCGCCGAATGCGCTACGAAATGCTACTATAGCGTAGGTTTCTAATTAACTGACACAATGCATCACAGAATCTTCGAATTCGCCTTAGAGACCATTAAAATGAAAAACAAAAAAATATATAGATTACGTTTGTAACGTTAGAGCAAATTTACAAAGGAATTTAGATTCAATTTCTGATTGGATTTATGCCGCTACATGTTTCTTTTTCTTTCCTTACGTATCTATTAAATCTCCGTTTGACAGTTTTATTTCCAAAGATAATTAAATATCTGAAATTGTAAAAAAAAAATTAATACTTGTCAGAATCCAAAAAGTGGAGCGGAAATGCAGGTAAGTAAAACAATTTTTTTAGATCAATTTTTAGAACTTCAATTTCATATTGTTATATCATCGCGTTTATTATTAAATAATTACAGATCTGAGAGTTCTTTATCGTATTTGTAGAAGTTGATATTCAGATCGAATAAATGCAATATACAGCTTTTTTTAAGCCGAGCATCTTTTTCATTTTTCAGGAATATATATTTTTTTTAAAAATAAGCTTTGTCATGCTCACAAACACGTTCAACAAAGTCACAAAAAAAATGACGAGAAAGATTTTTATATCCCATGTGTAAAACAATACAAAATCTATTCTTTGAAAACAATGAATATTTTGCGAAAATATTAAAAACAAAATTAAAAATGCTCAAGGCAAATGTCTCGGTCCATACATAGGTAATAGTAGTTTTTTAAAATGACAAAGATGGCACGAATAGTTCGCATCATAGGACTCTAATTAATTAATGCAGTGCATTAAATTAAAGTACCTCTCAAATTTCACCTCGTAAATCATTTCAGTATATCTTTCTACAAAAATAAAAAATCGCGAAAATTTGATAAATATCGAGTCAGCTGGTAAAATTAATTGTACAAAAATGTAAAAAAAAATTGATATTTCAGTAAATCGAAAAAAATTTCTGTCAATTCCGGAAATTCTGTCCATTTGCGGAAAAGAGTTTGCGTACAAACGATGCGTCTCGCTTAACACCCAAAGATTTTTCCTGGAGTACAGCAATCGATCGTCTCGACCGGACGAAAGCACGCATTAATCACTTCTTCGAGAGAAGAACACTTGCCGGTGCTTTCTTGCGGCGTGGGATGACTACGATTTTTACAACCATTTTCTATTCCGACCGGCGCGGCGAGCGACGTCTGCAACGGCGGCGCCGGATGCGCCAGCCCCGGCCAACCGGCGCGCGGCGACGGCGTTGCCAGCCGGCGCTGGGGATGCTAATTAATCAACACGATACGTCATGACAGAACGACCTCCGGACACGCGTGGACGAGGTGGGTAACTTCCTAATTTACATTTTACACGGGGCCAACATGCACAATTTGGTAGTGCAGGTCGGGGACAGCTTTTGACGCGCCGCGCGACTGCTGGCGAGGGGGGAGGGGGGAGGCGAATGTTTCCATTCGATCTCGGTCAACACGCGCGACACACGTTTCATAATGGAATTTTCGTGTTGTTTCCGAACGTAAAAATATTCGCGCGCGGCGGCGCGATTAAGAGTACGGGCACGGGAATTGAACGGTTATTATTTTTAACAGACACGTTGCAATTAATTAACGTTTCGCAACGCGCGAGGGACGAAAGAGATAGCGGCAATTTACATTCCGCTCAAATTTATTACAGCTGCTTCCAGCGACACGAGCGGTCATAATAAATTTAAAGCCGAAAGAGATCATTTTTAAATGAGTAGTTGTTGAACTGAACGCTTAATTTCCGCAACAACATTTTTCAAAGAAGGAAATTGTCAGTTCGGTATATGCATCCCATTTATTAGTTATTATTATTTCTGAAGAGAGAGAAATCCATTGTGATTTTATTTTCGCAGCTGCCGCATCATTTTCCACCTTTTCAGATACGACGCAACTTTCTTGAAAACTTTCTACATCGGAATGAAAGATAAGAAAAAAAAAGGAAAGAGTGCGAATCTTCAGTCATCATATAATTTTCAATATCGTAATATCTCTTGCGTAATAATATATCGCTACACAACAGTCTGAACGGTTGTTTTGCTTAATTTTACAGGCTGTACATTCCATTTCTGAGATTCATCCAGCGATAACGATCCGTGCGCTATATCTTTTCATTTCCCGAGGTCGCAGGCGAAGACAACGCGTAAGGAAGGAACGTCCAAAGACAACGCGATTCGGCACAATAAAAATACCTCTCGTCTCTCGTCGGTGCAACGCGCAAATATTTGTGCGAAAGGCGATTTGGCGCGCGGCACGCGCGCGCGTTTTGATTTCCAGCTGGTGGCATCAACGTGCCGCTAACGAGGCGCGAGGCATCGCGTCGCTCTGGAAGCGTCGCGGGTTGACGTCAATATTGAAACGCCGCGTCCACCCTCCCCCCCCCTCCCCCTTCCTTCCCCCATCCCACCCCGCTCCTCGTGTCGCCCCTGCCTCCTTCCTCCCCCCCCTCCCGGGATTGCGGATGCTCTATATCTGCCTGCTCCATTCAAAGGTCGAAACTCGACGAGGCGCTCGCCCGTCGATCCCGGAAGCGAGAGAGCGACGTTGGAGAGATGGAGGATCGCGATGAACATCCACGCCGGAAAGCGAAACTCGCCCTTCCCCTCGTAATCCGGCCGGTAACCTTGATATTTAACCGCCTGGCGCGATATTCGGAAACAAAGTTCGAATCCGGGTGTCTCGGCGAATAGCGGGAGGGGGAGGAAGGGGGGAGGGGGATCATCGCGAAATAGAGAAGTATATCTCTCGTATATAAACAACGAAATTGAAGATTTTCTTAGATCAAGAGGAATCGTTCTCTCTCGTGATCTGGAAAATAATGTTGAAGAATTTCGAGATCTGATTCACTCGAACGGGAGAAACGGGATGAAGAATCGTGACGAGCGTGCTCGATCGTACATATAAACAAAATTTGCTGACGACAATTCCCCTCCCTCCCCCCCTTTCGTGCAAACTCGAAACTAAGAAATTTATCTGTTTTCGAATAGAAGACTCGCGTGAATTTCGAAAACGAAACTGGCGAATAAATGATTAATTGCGACGACGATTCGCGCGAAACTTCAAATTTGAAGAATTTCACGTTATTACTCGACAAGCGGGCGGTCGAGCTCTTCCAGCTTTCCTATAAATATATATATATTATATATATATGTATATATAACTAAGATCGTGAGGATTCGAGATTCATAAAATTCTGGAAAGCAGCGAGTTTCCGAGTGAAGTTGTCGGTCTGCGTTAGAAATCGAAATTCATCCAGGTGCGAGTTTACAGTGCTGATTACATTTTTTGATCGCGAGCCCAAGCGATATCGCTACGAATCATAAAATAAAAAGTCGCGCGTGATGGAAACGAATCGCTGTGACATCAGCGACCACAGAAGGAATGTCGGCGCCACTGGTTACTGTTCGGAATAGTCAACCGCGTCCGACGACGATTTTAATTACTCTCGAGAACAATGCTGAAGAGGAGCGGATCGATGCTATACATCTGTGAGATACGTACAACGATATACGTCGTTTCTACAGGTTTTTATCGTGCGTTCGCAGCGTTGGAAAGAAAGATGGAAGCTCGGAGCAACGAGTGACGCGTGACGTCGACGGACACTTGTGGAAGGGACGACGTGGGAGTGGGATGTATAGACGAAAACTGTCGAAGAAACGTCCTGTAGCCAGAGAGAAGCATATGGCCGGACCGCCGGTAAGCGAGACATACAGTGGACGGAGCTCACGTCGCAATTAAGGTTCAATGTAGACGGACATTGTCGGGCTAATGGTAGAGGCACTCTCCTGAAAGTGGAGTCACTCACCCGATGCAGCCAGGGCTATCGCCGCGACGAGCGTCCACGAGCGTCTCATGTTTGCTCGAAGAGATGCCGGAACGAGGCAGCTTCCTCGACAGCCTGGCAACCGACGAGCACCTCCTCCACGTTGCCGATTTCCTCCACCTCTCTCCCCGCCACCGCCGCCTCCTCACCGCCGCTTGTCCGCTCGCGTCCTCGCACGTGGCTGCCAGCAGGCGCGAACCGAGCGAGAACGAACCTCGACCTGAACCACCCCGGAAGAAGATCAGCTGTCCCCGGCGGCGAGCCGCTCGGCGCGATGGGAACGGAGCGAGCGATCGCGAATCCTCAGGGCCCGCCCGGTCGCACCTGCACCGGGCTCGCCAGGTGCATCGTCCTAGCTCCGTCGGGGGCACGTGACCGCCTCCAAGCAGCGATGTCCCGATGCTGTCGTACGCCGCTATCCCGTACCGGATGGTACAACCTGCGTGCACTATGGCCTGGACAGCTTGCACCGCGACGCGACATCGTCGGGCAGCGCGGACATCTCTTCCGATTTGGATTCGCCTGCGGATCCCGCTTACCACCTCGGGTAAGTCCCTCTCGCACTCCGATCCCTCGCCAACAATCCCCGACGGCAACGGCGCCGATCACGAGCGTGACCGGGAGATATCGGTCGGACCTCGGTCGCCAACGATCGCAGCTGGCGGTATCACGAGGCTTGATGAGCAGATTTCGCGATGCTGTATAGAAAATCAGGGCTCAGGAACGCAACCGCAATCCGATCGTCGGTTCGTCCCGTACGCCGGACTTCCCGCGTTCGCTTGGCCGTTGCAGCATCGGGTCAGAGTGAACGACGAGGGGGGAAAAGCTCTATTCACCCTCGGTACTGCGGGTCTCAGAACGCGTGCGATCGACAGTACCGCGAGAACATCCCTGATCTCTCTCCCTTCCGCTTATGGAATAGGCGCGCGCGCGTCGGGCAGACCCTTCTGAAATCTCGGTCGCGGGGCCTACTGTGCTATCACTCTCTCCCGTCAACGGGGATTGTCAGGTGCGACCTCGCCGGCGACTAACGCTGGACTGATTCTCATTTAGCTGCAGCGCCGCGCGGTACTGCCGCTTCAACCCGCTTTGGCGCTAGCTCTGTGGTAGTCTACCGCCACCGTTCACCAGTCACCACCGAGGCACCGACACCACCTTCGCTCTCTCAGTCGCTCGTGATAGTCGTGATATCTCCGTCTTTCCTTCCCTCTTTTTCGCTCTTTCCATATTTCTCTCTCCCTCTCACCCCTGCAGGTTCCATCCTCTTTGTCTAGTCCAGCGTGTACACCTGCTAGTCGCCGTGCGCGTCTAGATCCCACCCCTCTCCATCATTCTACATCCCCCTCCGTATCATCGTTCTATCTCGATCACCGACACTATCCGTCTCTCGCAGTCCTCTTCGTCTCTTCATTTCTCCTCCTTCCCCCTCTCTTTCTCTCTCTCTTTCTCTGTCCCTCATCTTCTCTCTTGCTTTCTCACCAGATCGCTCTTGTTCTCGTCACATATACCTTCTCCCTCTACGACTACCTCGGCAACTCTCTTTCTCTTCATCCCACGCTCTCCCTCGCGTTCAACCCTCGGCGGCCCACATCCGCGCATCGTGGGGTGGCGTGGTACACCATGCGGTACGACCTGCCTGCCCTTTTCCCTCTCTCTCTCTCTCCTCCTCTCTCTCTCTCTCTCTCTTTCTTTCTCTCGCTCTCTCCTCCGAACCCTCCCGCACAACTTCTCGCTCACTCTCTGGCGTCCCTCTTCCTCCCGTGGCTATAGTGCATCCCAACATCGCCGGAGAAGAGAGAATCGTTACTATGGAGAGATCAATATGATAGGACGGCGCATGCCTCGGTATCCTTATACTTGAACCCTTCGCCGCCACTCTCACTCTGCCGCGTCTCTCTCGCAGTTCCGCTCGTCCCGTCGTCGTCGCACCTCATCCTTCAGCCTCGCCACCTCGCACTCCATCTCGGCAGCCTCTCCGTCTCCGTCGCACGTACGATCCACGTCCCCCGATGACGTCCTCCATATCTCTCAACCCCTCGCGCGGTACATCCCTCTTTGTCTTGGCTGGCGCTGGAGGCCGCGTGCCAGACCGTGGGCGGCGTTGACTTAAGTCAGTTCAGTCAACAGAGGGCCGTATGCGGGAGGATACTGTTCGGTCTCTTCGGTCTTCTGGATCAACCTACGGGATGTTCTCCTTTTCTCCATCGAATGAAGCTGAAGCAACGTCGAAATAAAACAACAGAACCAGCTGCCAGCTAGGGTAGAATTATTCAGAATCGTAACCACCAAATATTTTGATATTGGTGCAAAGACAGCGAAGCATGCCTGATCGTGCACTTCGCGTTCAG
Source organism: Wasmannia auropunctata (assembly GCF_000956235.1). Taxonomy (NCBI): domain Eukaryota; kingdom Metazoa; phylum Arthropoda; class Insecta; order Hymenoptera; family Formicidae; genus Wasmannia; species Wasmannia auropunctata. The sequence continues at coordinate 5,766 of NW_012028609.1, read as the reverse complement.
ATCGCATTCGAAACAAACGGGCGCCAACTAGATACTCTCTAGACGGAAAAGAAATGAAACTGCCCGTTTATCGTGTAGTATTTTGGCACGCTCAGGAAGACAACGCGCTTGTGTGCTACTGTTCGAAATATGTGATATACGACTGTCGGCCGCGATGCGATATCTGTCTGATGTGTATAACGAAGCGCACCAAAGTGATATCAAAACGAAGAAATTTAATATAATTTAGTTATTTTTTCGGTTTGGGTGGCGCATGACGAACATTTAGAAAGAACATAATTGTAAAGTAAATTTAATTCCTTTTAAATAATCGTTTCCATGCGCACACTTCGGGAACGGGAGAGATCAGAGCTGGGGGAAGACGCGATCATTGAAAGCGCTGATCGCATGCAGTCTAAATGAGGCGCGCCACGAAACATTCCACTATTTGCTGGCAATTTTTATGAAGCAAATAAAATCTTACAGCGCGAGAACTCGCTTTTTCTTTGTTAGTTATAATAAAAGAGGATCGTCTGGACGAAGATTAACGCTCCGATGGCCCGATTCTCCTCTGTGCTGCCTTTTCTCCGTCTCGATATTGCACCCCACTCTTCCGTGTCGCGCGCTTCCTCGCATATGCCCGCGTGTCGAGCGATAATGATGACGAGAATGACGATCGTACAACGGCGGCATTCTAATCGGACGCCGCGTATCACACGCGATTGGATTGAATCAAGCTACGATTGAAACAGTCTTGCAGCTGGATCCAGACTCTCCCCATAACACCTATCCTTAAAACGCGCAATAATATCGCGCGAATCTAACGATGAATACATTATCGATTTTTTAAAGAATATTTCTGAGAGAATCATTACTCATTGTAATATTAAAGTATTTAGAAATCATTTAATATTCTTTAAATTAATTCTTTGTTATCCAAATTTCTCGCAAATGAGCGGAGATCAAGTATTTTGTTCTCGATTCCATTTACTCGGCGAGTCTAACACGAATAAAAGAACTTTTATTATTTAAAAGAACTTACGAAGATCTCAAAAATAATCGTGCCAATTATAATCACGTGCAGATTCAAATGTTTGAAAAATTATGCGATAAACTATCGCAACCCATTGTTTCGAGTACGATATAGGAATAAGTTAAAGTTGCAAAGAAATAAAAGTTACATGAAATTATAATAATAGAGATATTCTTTACATAATTATGTCACAGAAATTTAGTCTGCGAAAATAATGTTTTCACGATTCTTTGAATTGAAAAAGTACAGGTGGTTCGACATTTCATAAATGTGTGACTGAAGATGCCAGAATTGTGAAATCTAATGCGGTAAAAATATTCTGTATATATTAGGTAATGCGTCATCGGGTTGTTATATAGTTATATTATCTATCTTCCGATTCAAAGCTTTGAAATATCCTGAGAAAGAAATTGCACGTTGGAATCCGATTCTATAGTGCTCCGACGCTGATAACCCGTAGAACGCATCGCGCGGGCGCGCTATATTTACGTTTGCATCACGTCGGCATCCGCGGGGGGCGCGGGGTTCCGCCTTTGCGCGATTTCTACGCCACCGCTGGTAATTGTATTACGCGCCTCTTCCTCAAGATAACAACGTAGTAGTCCTCAACTCTATGCCGGGGCGCCACAAGTTTCAAAGTCAAAACGCCCTCCGTCCATGCCTGTCCTTCGTC
>NW_012028609.1:2823-4061 GCF_000956235.1 Wasmannia auropunctata | reverse complement strand
TTCCGGAAGTATAATAAAGACCGGGATCGGAAAAAAGTTTCGAGTAAGTATAGCAGTTTTAATTAATCGGGTCTTTTGAAATATTGCTAGGTTCCTTATAGGAAGAAGTAAGCATATGTATGCACACCGTATTTTCTCTTAGTAGAGAAAGAAGTAACGCAATCTATGCGTGAATGCAAACACGCGACCGCCACGTCTTAGGCGCTTACCTAGAGACGGGCCACAGGCTCTAACCTGTTGGCGAGCATTGTCTCAGACAAGAGACAATGACGCATTTTATGCGTAAGGGCGGACACGATCGTCACGTCTTGGGCTCTAACCCATAGACGAGCCACAGGCTCTAACCTGTTGGCGAGCTTTGTCTCAGACGAGAACGAAAAGAGAAGTCAAATTATTATTCCCCTTTTTAAAGGAGATATTTATATCCTTTTGAGTCCGCATGGGCATTCAAAGGAGTGTATATGGTGTGTATGTATATGTGTATGTGTATAGACATATATATATATATGTATGTGTATGTACGTATTATACGTATGTACGGGATTTGTATATATATGCATGCGTGCGCGTGTATATATGCGTACGGGCGTGTACATGTATGCAGCACTGCTGGTGTAGTGGCATCATGCAAGATTCCCATTCTTGCGACCCGGGTTCGTTTCCCGGGCAGTGCACCATACAAAGACGGAAATTTTTTTTTTCCTGATTTTGCTGTGGTTATTAGGGAACCATGACGCAAAGGTAAAGAGCTTGGGCAAAAAAGACCAGGCACGCTTTAGTGATACAGAGTCGGATTGTCAAGCTCGGAACCCGTTGGATGACTCATCGGGTTCGTTGCTGGGCTCAGATGACTATCATAGTCGATCACCTACCCCGGAAGGGAACTGCGAGTTTATAGCAAAGGAAGTCGCGTCGGAGATGAGGCCACCGATTCCTTCGTCGAATTCTGGGCCATCAAGTCAAACGGGCCATACGGTGACAGACCAAGCAGAAATGGCTACGGAGGAACAAGTGCAAAAGCAAATGAGGATATACCCTCAAGCGTCCAGAGCGTGGATACAGTTAAATCTAGTGATGAGGCGCTTATAGAAGATTTGGAAGTGGAACTTCTGGAGGCCATTGGAAACCGAGTGGCGGCAGAAAGGGTACTGGCACCAGCCATTCCAAGAAGTGTCGCGGTCCGCTTGGAAGATATTTTAAAGAAAGGGCTGCCAAAGGAGGAAAGAGAAAAAGACCGT
>NW_012028609.1:0-1751 GCF_000956235.1 Wasmannia auropunctata | reverse complement strand
AAAAGTTCAGGAAGTTAAAGAAGTGTAAAATCGAAGAGTTGGCACAACTAATAGGTTCTTTAGTGGCTTGCTGCCCGGCCATTCAATATGGTTGGGCGCATATTAAAAAGTTAGAAAGAATAAAATACTTAGGCCTTTTAAAAGCCAGTGGTAACTATAAGGCTATTATATGTTTAAATACAGAATTACAGGACGACCTTTTATGGTGGGCACGGAATGTGTTATAAAGAGTCGCGAGTATCGCGTGTACAAGTTGAATATTTTTTCAGACGCCTCTCGTACAGGTTGGGGCGTGTCGTGCGACACAGGTAGAGCTCATGGCCAATGGGATAATTCAGACAAATTACACCATATCAATTACCTAGAATTACTATCAGCTTTTTTCGGACTAAAATGTTTTGCTAGGGATCTCAGAAATTGCAATATTCTATTAAGGATTGATAATACGACAGCGATTTCTTACATAAACCGTATGGGCGGTGTTAAATTCAAGAAACTAAGTAGTCTTGCTAGGTCCATTTGGGAATGGTGCGAGGAACGCGAAATATATGTTTTCGCGTCGTATATTTCGTCAAGTAATAACAAAGAAGCAGACTTTGAGTCAAGAAGGTTAGATAACGAAACGGAATTTGAATTATCTGAGATAGCCTTTCGCAAGATAGTTAGGAATTGGGGTTACCCAGAAGTAGATCTTTTTGCATCAAGAGTCAACGCAAAGTGCAAAGACTATGTCTCCTGGAAAAGAGACCCCGGCTCAATAGCGGTCGATGCTTTTACTTTAGACTGGAATGGATTCTTTTTTTTTATGCTTTTCCTCCTTTTATCTTAATCACTAAGGTTTTGCAACAGATTAAATCGGAAAAGGCAGAGGGTTTAGTTGTGGTGCCACAGTGGCCAGCGCAATCGTGGTTCCTCTTATTCCGCTCATTACTGGAATCGGAACCGTTGATTTTCAAACCCAACAGAAATAATTTACTCTTCCCTGACAGAGAACCACACTCTCTCTGGAAGACACTTACCCTGGTAGCAGGGAAGTTATCAGGGAAGCGTTTCGGATAAAGGGCATCCCAGAAGAATCCATAAAGATTTTTATATCTTCCCTAAGCGAGTCATCCCTTAAGCAATACGACGCCTCTTTGAGGAAATGGTGGTTGTTTTGTACAACAAGGAGATTACCTTTATATAGAGTAGAGGTGTTAAATATCATTAAGTTTCTAACCTTGGAATATGAAAAAGGAGCGTCTTATGGATCGCTTAATTGCACTCGATCCGCTATTTCGCTTATTTCAGGCCCAGAGATTGGGAAAAACGAAATAATTAGGAGATTTTTCAAGGGGCTATCGAAATTGAGACCCCCAGAGCCAAAATACGATTCCACTTGGGATCCGAAGACAGTTTTAGATTATTTTAAGGAACGCTCAAATAAAGATTTAGCTTTAGAGAAACTCAGTAAGAAATTAGTGACGTTGCTAGCGTTAGTATCAGACCAAAGAATGCAGACTTTATCATTAATCGACTTAAGAAACATAGTTATAAAGAAAGACTTAATAGAAATTAAAATTCCAGATAGAATTAAAACGTCTAAACCAGGATCAAAACAACCAATAATTGCTTTACCCTTTTACAAGAAAAACCTGAATATTTGTCCCGCTAATACGTTGCAAACTTACATAAGAAAGACCAAAGAACTCAGGAAAGATATCAATGCCTTATTCATATCTTTTAGAAGACCTTTTAAGAAAGTGTCGACT
>NW_012028608.1:29208-30084 GCF_000956235.1 Wasmannia auropunctata | reverse complement strand
TAATCTTCATTTAAACTCTATGATTGCGAAAGGCGAGACAAGCGAGCGTAATTCACGTGCTCCGCGCGCGCTCACATTCGGCGCGCGTGAACGGATAATGGGACTTCTCGGAAAATGCGAATTCGGGAATCGAACTATGGATCAAAGGGCAATCCACCACTTTCTAATTTTTCCGAGAATTTCCATTTCCCCTCGTCCCTTTGCCACCAACCTACCAGTATATAAGAGTGCCGATTTTGACGAGACTTCGCTCATTTCGTATCGCGCTGCCCTCGGCGACGATACACCAGGGACAAGAGCATCGCTATAAGCGCAATTCTCCATTAAAGGTTTATTAGTAGAATCTTCTTTTTCTCTGCCATAGTAGCACTCTTATTTCCTTTTCGGTCAGTTACTATCCACACTTCCTAAATCGCGCTGACAAAGGCGTATGTCCTCCTTCACCCTTGTTACATTATCGTCTCGGACAGCTGTACTCCCACCTTCCACATTCCTTAAATCGCGCTTGATAAAGGCGTATGTCCCATCTTACTCTTTGTTAGGTGTACTCCCACCTTCCACAAATTCCTAAATCGCGCTTGCCAAAGGCGTATGTCCCATCTTACTCTTTGTTACATGGTCTTTTCAGCCAGATGTACTCCCACCTTCCACAATTCCTAAATCGCGCTTGCCAAAGGCGTATGCCCCTTCCTACTCTCTGTAATATTGTCTTTTCGGCTAGGTGTACTCCCACCTTGCACATTCCCTAAATCGCGCTTGCCAAAGGCGTATGTCCCTTCTCACTTTTATTATATTACCTTTCCTGTCACATATATATATATCTCGCTCTTATTACGTTATCTCTTCGATCGCACGCACATATATATATATATATAT
>NW_012028608.1:8618-28746 GCF_000956235.1 Wasmannia auropunctata | reverse complement strand
TGCTATCTCTCTCTTTTCCCATCATTTCCCTATCATTAAGACACAAAATGATGATATTCACGGCCAGTGTAAGGGTTCCGCTCGGCCCACTTTAAACTAGCCATCTCTCTGATTGTGTCTCCTATTTCTCTTATTATCCTAGACCTTCAAAACAAATCCCCACCCCTGCGTCCTTCTCTTTTCAAATCCAGGACGTAACAATATATATGTATATAGGACTATGTTACCGACAGATTTGGATACTTAGTTCCATTTTGCCAGGTGTCAGTCTGCGAGGGCGCCAAAACGCTGTCCCCCAAAAATACATGGGAGTGAACAGGCCCTGAGTCGGACTTGTGTCGGCAAATGGAGCGCTTCTGGAGCGTAGAGGAAGGATTCGGGCAGCCTGGCTTGCCGAAGAAGGAGGCTCTGTGCGAAGAGGAGTTTCGAAATACGCATAGACGAACGTCGGAGAGACGTTTCGTGGTGGATCTTTCCTTTAAGGAGAGCTCTAATCAGTTAGGAGAATCGAAGAGAGCAGCGCTGACAAAGCTGCAATCAGTATGGCGGAGACTGAATCGGGACGCTAGCTTGAGAGCGCAGTATAAGGAATGTTTAAATGACTATCTGAAGTTGGGGCACATGTTGAGAATCGATGAACTCAAGGAGACGGAGAGCGGGTTGGTGCATTACTTACCACATCACGCGGTTGTGAAGGAGGATAGTACATTAACCAAATTGAGAGTCGTGTTTGACGCGTCTTGGAGGACATCGTCCGACAAGTCGTTGAACAACATATTGAGGATCGGTCCGGCTCTGCAGCGAGAATTATTTGAGATTGTATTGCGTTTCCGGCAGCATCAGTACGTATTGACGGGAGACGTACAACAAATATATTGGTAAATTTATATTAATCCGAAACAACGAGGGTTACAGAGAATTTTATGAAAGCGAGATTTGGAAGCGTCAGTGGAAGAGTTTATGTTACAGTAACGTTCGGAGTCGCGGCAGTCCCATTTCTAGCGGTAAGATGCTTGCATCAACTGACCTACGAGTGCCAGCAAGAGAATTCAAAGATCGGTGAAATAATTCTACGAGATTTTTATGTGGATGATTTGATCATCGGAACGGACGACGCGGAGGAGCTGGATTAAAACGGGAATGAGCGAGGTTCTTCGACGCGGAGGATTTTTGATGCACAAGTGGAAGTCAAACTTAGGAAAGATCACGGAAGATCGAGGGCCGGCGAGTGAGACAGGACAGAAACCGTTGGGCGAACAGGTCAAGACGCTTGGCTTGTATTGGGATGTTGCGGCGGATTCGCTCTCATCTCGAGTGAACGTCACCCCGCGCGATGGATAATAGAGTCATCAAAAGAATGGTACTCGCTGTCATGTCGCAAATTTACGACCCGTTGGATCTGGTGAATCCGGTTGTCGTCCGGGCAAAGATCTTGATGCAGCGTTTGTGGCAGTGCAGGGTCGGCTGGGACGAATCCTTGCCGGAGGACTTGCACACATCTTGGAAAAGGTATCATCGGCAGTTGCACGCCCTCGAGGAAATAAGTATCTCAAGAGGAATAATTCCGACATCGCCGGTAAGGATAGAATTACATGGATTTTGTGATGCGTCCGGAAGGGCATATGGCGCCTGTTTGTACGTGAGATCCATTAACGACAAGAATGAGCGAAGCTGCCGGCTCGTATATGCGAAATCTCGCGTCGTGCCAATGAAGAAAATTAGTCTGCCACGTCTAGAGTTGTGCGGAGCATTATTGTTGGCACGGTTGATGGAGAAGGTTATTCAGTTGCTTGGATTACGGGTTGACGAGAGACACTATTGGTGTGACTCGAGTGTGGTCTTGGCCTGGATTGCTGGAGAGCCCGCGCGATGGAAAACGTTTGTTGCAAATCGAATCACGGAGATACAGGAGGTATCGTCGAGGTCTCAGTAGCATCATGTTCGGTCAGAAGAGAACCCGGCAGATCTGGTATCGAGAGAACTCGAGCCGCAAAAGCTGGAGGACCAGGATTTGTGTGGATGGAAGGGCCCAGTGTGGTTAGAAGAGGAAATTTTGAAATATCCGGCGAAACCGACGCCCGAGTCGGAAGTGCCCGAAGGAAGGGTGATGTCGATAATCGTAGGGGTGCAACCCGCATGGAAGGTCTTACAGCGGTATTCCTCGTTAAAGCGATTGAAAATGGTTGTCGTTTATTACTTACGGTTCGTGCACAATTGCCAAAGGACGGATAATCGACGATCCGGTTGGATCACAGTAAGGGAATTGGAGAAGGCGATGAGCATTATATTAAGACATCATCAGGGACAATATTTCGCACCGGAGATTGCGGCATTACAAGCAAAACGCAGGATTTCAGGGAAAAGTAAGCTGGTATCGCTCAACCCCTTTGTGGATGATGCGGAATTGTTACGCGTAGGCGGTCGTTTGAAGAACGCTCCGTTCTCTTACTCTCAAAGATTTCCGGTGATTCTGGTGGGACTCGATCATCTTATTAATCTGATCATTAGAGATGCACATTTGAAAAGCCTACATACCGAAGCGCTACTGATAAGGAAAGAGACCCAAGTGTCCCCCTCCGATTTCGATGAGCTTTTGATATGTTATTTTTTAGACAAAACCAAAAATTAAGCTATCGCAAATTCGTGTCGCTTCGCGCTTTTAAGGGGTGAAACACCTCTCAGAAAAAATTTTTTTTATTTCAATGCGAATATCGTCGAAACTAGAAGAGATAAAAGAAAATGTTCCGAATAAAAGTTGAATGGCTTTAAGAGTACTTTGTAATTATAATTAAAATAATTTTTTATTGCTTAATTTTTTGTTTACCCCCACCACCAAAAATTTTTTTTGAATTTGTTGATTTTTTTTAAACCAAATTAGAGGTTATTTTAATACAAATTCAACCATGTGTGACAAAGTTGTTTTCCGAAGTATCATTTTCGAGAAATAATTATAAACGCCTCTATACGCACACCATCCGTGCTCGTTTACGCGGCACGCACGCAGCAATTCTTCACGCAGCACGTTCTGCTTGCATTTTTGCATTTAACAAGGGATAACGATGAAAGCAAATCTATTTCCGCAATATTCTGCGTATGTATAACTATGAATCGTTTTTATCGCGCACGGCTGAACAACGCTTACGAAGCATTTGAGTGTTACATAAGTGTCAAGTTAAATCGATATAAACAAATCTATTGCGGAAACAGTCTGTTTACGTTTAATCACAGAAATATTTTCGTCATTAAATAAATTTCAAGAAAGTTTAGAAAGAGGAGTCGCTGTTCATTGATATTGCTCGATGAGCCATTCGAGGGGAAGAGGAACTTTTCCCCGTTCCAGGATTTAAAGCATCACATCACGTTGGGTAAGAAAATTTAAAAGAATTCACAAAATTGTATCCCGAAAAATCACAAAAGTTATAACAAAAAAAAACTACTCAATTGAAAGAACATTTGCAAGCAGAAAGCAATAGGTTTATTGAAAATGTTAAATATCATATTACGCGGCATGAATTAGAAAATAGAATTTGTGATTTTACTGTTTTATTTATACTATATAAGTTGTAAAGATGTTATTCACTTCATATTATGTACAATTAAATAATGTTAATAGTAAAGATTTAATTAATCTTCTCCTTATTTCACCTTTTTTCCTTTTTGCGATTTCGTTTTTTTTATATATATAAAACCCATAGACTTATAAGATAGACTGCGCGCCCTATTGTTCTCGGTGAGGCAGAAGCTAGAGTGAGAGGGCTACACTCCACACTTCTCTTGTCCTTGTTCAATCGTTGGTGGGGAGAAGAAAAGAGGGGAGACCCGCGCCGCGCCGACCGCCGTCAGCCGTGCCGACTCAGGAACCGAAAGAATCAGTGAACTAGTGTGAAGCAGCGAACCTTGCTTGGTGTGTGACTGTGAAAATAGTATCAGAATAGTAAAATATTAAACAGCAGTTTTGTTAAGTTCTGTAAGTCTATGTTTTTTCGTTTCCCGAGTCGGCACCGGCTGACGGCGGCCGGCGCGGCGCGGGTCTCCCCTCTTTTCTTCTTCCCACCAACGATTAAACAAGGACAAGAGAAGTGTGGAGTGTAGCCCTCTCACTCTAGCTTCTGCCTCACCGAGAACAATAGGGCGCGCAGTCTATCTTATAAGTCTATGATAAAACCTAACCTGGAAGTTAAAATTAAATGTTATGATAATTACAAATTTCGTATATTTTTATTTCATTATTTATTTCAGTATTTACAATTTAAGCATATTTATTTCTATCTTTAATCATCATTTTTAATCATTGTTCAAAAACATCGTTTTTAATCGTAATTATGAACGATAAAAAGATTATCATGTATAAACAATTCATTAGGACAACGCTTTAATTATTTATGATAAATTTTATCAAAACGATAAGTTACTGTAGACATTCTATCGATATTTTAACGATTAAAATTGTTTTTATCAGCTAATGATAGAAAACAATAGGAAATGATAACAATTTCTTTCGGAACAGAGAAAATAGAACGATAGATACGATAGGACACGATAAAATATTTGCCAGATCCTATATTAGTTTTTATCGTTTTCTATCGATTTTTTTTAACAGGATAACTACTCGAACAAAAATATTTCTGTGATTAGACGTAAACAGATTGTTTCCGCAATAGATTTGTTTATATCGATTTAACTTAACACTTATATGACACTCAAATGCTTCGTAAGCGTTGTTCAGCCGTGCGCGATAAAAACGATTCATAGTTATACATTCGCAGAATATTACGGAAATAGATTTGCTTTCATTGTTATCCCTTGTTAAATGCAAAAATGCGAACAGAACGTGCTGCGTGAAGAATTGTTACGTGCGCGCCGCGTAAACGAGCACGGATGGTGTGCGTATAGAGGCGTTTTTAATTATTTCTCGAAAATGATACTTTGGAAAACAACTTTGTCACACATGATTGAATTTGTATTAAAATAACCTTTAATTTGGTAAAAAAAATTCAAAAAATTAAAAAAAAAATTTGGTGGTGGGAGTAAACAAAAAATTAAGCAATAAAAAAATTATTTTCAATTATAATTATAAAGTACTCTTAAAGCCATTTAACTTTTATTTGAAACATTTTTTTCTATCCTAGTTTCGACGATATTCGCATTGAAATAAAAAAACCGATTTTTTTCTAAGGGGTGTTTCACTCCTTAAAAGCGCGAAGCGGCACGAATTTGCAGTAGCAAGCTTAATCTTTGGTTTTGTTTAGAGAATAACATATCAAAAGCTCATTGAAACGGAGGACACTTGGGTCCCTTTCCTTGTGAGTATGCTCAGAGAGCAATATTAGATTATAGCGGGTAGATCAGCGATTAGGAGAGTTGTGCGCAGATGCTTAGTTTGTTATCTATTTAATTGTAAAAACCCGCAAGAGATTATGAGAAATTTGCCGAAGAATAGAGTCAGTCCGGGTAGAGTATTTTTAAACGTAGATGTCGATTATGGCGGATTTAATATTAAAATTTCTCGAAACAAGACCGCCAAGGCATATTTATGTTTGTTTATATGTTTTGGCAACGCGTGCCATACATTTGGTGGAACTAGTTAGCGATTTAAGTTCAGCAGCGTTTCTTAATGCATTAAGGCGTTTTATTGCGAGGCGAGGAAAATGCGCAAACATTTATTCGGATAACGAATTTCGTGGGGGCAAGTAACGAATTGTGAGATTTGGGTGAATTGAAAAATCCTGTCCATCAGCGGCAAGTGGACGAGTTCATGTTGGAACAATCGATACAATGGCATTTCCTGCCTCCTTACGCGCCCCACTTGGGAAGGTTGTGGGAGGTCGGAATAAAATCTGCGAAAACGCGTTTGAGGAAGGTGTTGGAAGATGTGCTTCTCACATTCGAAGAATTTTACACGTTTTTGACCGAGATTGAGGCGTGTTTGAATTTGAGGCCTTTAATGTTGGTGTCAAGCGATCCCTCGGATCTCACCGCTTTAACGCCGAGCCACTTCTTAATCGGGGCTCCGTTAAACGCTGTACAACAGGAAGATCTGACGGACGTACCAACGAACCGGCTAACCCGCTATCAGCTGTTAATAAAATTGCAGCACCATTTTTGGGCTCGATGGAGCCGCGAATATTTGTCGTAGTTACAAGTAAGGTCTAAGTGGAGAAGTGCCGCTTCCGATAGTAAAAGAATAAAACGAGGGGATATGGTAATCTTAAAGAATAGCCAGATCCCTCTTAAATGGAATTTAGGTCGAGTTATGGAAGTACACCCAGATGGGGACGGACATGTCAGAGTTGTTAGTATTCGTACGGCTAACGGAATTATACAGCGAGCTTTGTCGAAGATTTGTGTTCTGCCGATATCCGAATAGATAATAAAACAGATCTTGCTGAGCCACCAAGCTCGCCGCACCGCATCTAACGTTCGCAATTTTGACCCCGACTCCGCTTTACGACACTAAAAGGTAGAAAGCTTTCTACCTCCGTCGGCCGCTGCCGCCAGTCCGACAAGCGATCCGTTCCTCTAAGCAAAAGAGGTGGGAAGCTCCTCACCTCGACCAGCCGCTGCTGGCCACGCTTATTACCCGCTCTTATACTCCTCAACGGAACACCTGATCGGGGGCAAGTCGCTGCTTGCTCCCGCCGACCGCCGTCGGCACAGGCGTTACGTCTCCACGCCGAATCCACTCCCATCGTTTCACGCCGACCCACGGGTATCGGGACTAAGGCCTTAATCCTACCGGCCGCAGCCGAAAGGAACCGGGCACTAGTACCTAATAAATACGAATGTATTCATCTGCGCGCCACCATTTCGGGAAGCGACCCGAAAGCTAGCACCGAACACCGCGCACCGCGACAGACGCGAACAAGGGACAATATATTCACGCGCACGCATTGCACACCGCCGAATGTCAGTTATAATATTGTAAACTCTATTATTTCATATAAGAATAAATCTCTCATTTAAGTAAACCTAAGGCATTCGTCAAAATTATTCGGTCTCCGGACCTGTCAACTCACCCGTTCTCCGACTAGGGCTAGCCGCGCGTCCGTTTTGAATTTAACAGGTCGTTTCATGGCTCTTATTGTGAAGTCGCAACTCCGGAGAACCGCTAAGCCCAATATCCTATACTCTTAATCGCCTCACGGAAGGCTCGATCTAATAGCGAGGCCTCGGCAGTAGTGATCGGCGTGAGAGCAGTCTATTGCCCGGCCTCGGAAGAGAAACGAATCTGTAAAACACTATCTTTTCTTCTACATCCAACTTGTCTTTAATAAATTTCCTCATCCATTCTGCGTTTTTCTTCCTATTCTCTTCTATTTCTCTCGGTAATTTTATTCTTCTTGTTGTGTAGGGACCAGCAATTAAAAAGAGTAATTATAATTAAATATCCAATTTAATTCTAATACGTATAATATAAAAGTTCGAAGCACAACTGTCCTCGCTCGCGTACAAATATCGATCGACAATATCATGCATACCGCGTTAATCACTCAGAATACGTCGAGAGGAGAGGGAAATTAAGCCGCTCACAAATACCGTCAAAGAAGTCTCGTATCATAAACGGCGGTCATTTAAATTAAGCACTCGCATAACACTCCTCCTCTTCTAATGAAAACCTATTGCTAGGTTCGCCCTAAATAAAAGTCCGCAAATCTTGCCGGTAATTTCCAGCTATGTTCTGGAAGTTCTCTTCGTGATACCGGAGGTGGATCCGGAGCCTCTACTTCTTGTGCATTCTCTCCTGGCTTAGATGGCAACTGCACCTCATTGTCATCCTGAGATACTGCATGTTATGTAGTTTAGGTCCCTCAGGCTCTCCAACATCCATATGTCCTGTAGGTACTCAAAGTCGTTCCAATATTCGTCTGACTTAAGAATTTGATTCACTTGTCGCTCTCAGACTCTATTTTCTTCCAATATCACTCGGTAATGTAGTTTGCCAATGCGATGGGTAATTTTTCCACGCTTCCATTTAATTTTACCGCTATAATTGCGGCATCGCAAATTCTCGACATTTTTTATTAACATTTATATTAAAAGTTTTATGTTTACAAATTGAAATATTAGGTGTTAAATGTGTGCGCATTTGTCGTTTAAATATACGTTATTGAATATACGTGGCTGGAGCCACGCCGCGCCGGTAGTGCAATGTGGAGTTATACGATAAAGTACAAGAAAATCATGTGACACGTCGCTTAAATTTCATTTTTTATTTCTTGGGTCAATTAATATCTTTTGCAACAAATTTTTTAAAGATTGCACAAATCTTTCTGCCCGACCATTTGGTGATGGATGATATGACGCAGTAAATTTTGGAGTAATACTGTTAGCTGCAAGAAATTGTAAGAATTCAGTAGATTGAAAATTCCGGCCATTATCCATAACCATAGACAGCCAATATGTGTACCAAAAATTTATTTGTAAAAAATTTTGTTGAAAGAAAAAACTAAAATTTAAGACCAAATGAATCACTCAGAAACTCGTCGTGTGGGATGGTGGTATTGTTGCTAATTAACTCCTAATTGTCCGAAATGCACTTAATAGCCAAGCCAGTGGCTTCACTTTTTACAAATGTGCTCACCGACTTGGCTGTTAAGTGCATTTCGGACAATTGGAAGTTGATTAGCAACAATATCACCATCCCACACGAGTTTCTGAGTACTATCCATTTGGTCTTAAATTCTACAGTTTTTTCTTTCAACAAAATTTTTTACAAACAAATTTTTGGTACACCCATGAGCATGTCCACTGTCTTCCATAGTAGCCGATATGGTTATGCGATATTTAGAGAGGAAGACGTTAGAACGGCTACAGATACGATTATTTTCTTTTATTTTTGATACGTTAACATTTTTTTGGCGGCACCTCACGACTTAATGGCTACTGTAATGTTTATGATATGCCTTATTGGCTAAGCGCGTAAGTGCGAAACTTCGTATGCGTACTCAGACCGACTCTAGCCGTCGAAGCGATCACTTTCTTTCTACTGTGCTCCGTGCAAGTAAAGTTTGTATATCAAATACGTGTGTGATTATTATTTAAACCCCAGGACCCGCTAATATATTACAATTGGCGACGAGGATGTTTTTTTTTACACAACATGCTCGGCACGTGATAAGTATTCGTTAACTAAGAGGCACGTGTATAAAAATCTATGAGTGAGATAGGGGAAAAGGAGCAAGACGATGTGGTGAAAACAGGAGTGAGGTGAGTATACCTGAAAAAAGATAAAGTGATAAGTGAGTTGAGTAAACGAAATATCACTATAAGCGTAGATGCAAAATTGGACGATCTACGTAAAAGCTTAGCAAGCGCAATTCGCACGGAACAGAGTGCAGCAGCGACAAGTGAAGGAAAAGATAACGAACAAGGAGAAACAAGTAATATCGAAACGAGTGATTTTGAAGATAGCGACATGTCGTCGAATAAACACAGATTGATATTTTTTTTGGAAGAAAATAACTGGGAAGTTTTCCAGGAGAGACTCGAGATTCTGTTCGAAGCTAAAGGCATAACAGACAATAGGAAGCAAGTTGCAACCATGCTGATAAGCTTTAACGATAACGAATTTAAGATGTATATTCGCTAATGAGGAATCTATGTGCATCTCAGAAACCAGCTCAAAAAACTTACGCGCAACTGATAAAGTTAATGGCAGACTTTATGTCTAAAACCCTTAGAAGTTATGGAAAGGTGCGTCTTCAATCAATCAAAGCAAAGCAAACGAAGAACTTTTCAAATTGAAATTTGCGCAGCGGGAGAGGTTCTCGAAATAAGCATCCACAAGGTAAACAGGCTAGGACACCTTTGCCGAAGGACAAGTCAAGCCCGAAGCTTAGTATACACGATGTCACGGGTGCTACGTGTAAACACTGTACGTTATTGTTGTGGAAAGCCTAACCATCGAGCCAACCACTGCCGATATCAGTACAAATCATGTAACTACTGCAAGAAAAAGGAGCATCTGGAAGCAGTATGCAGAGTCAAGAATCCCCATACGAAGCCATCGTTAAAATTTTTACAGGGTCAAGTAGAAGAGGTCACTGTCAAATAGAAGAAGGAAATACAAACGACTTTTATGCAGAGTACGATTTTTACCCGTTGGAAGTATGTGCGCGGAATAGTAGCCTAATAAATGATAACGGTAATGACGTGGTTTTTGAACGTAAACATTGAGAGCAAAACCCTGAAAATGGAAATAGATTTGGGAACTTATATATGCGACCGTAATTTCGGAGAAAACGAGAAATGATTATTTTGCTAAACTAAAATAAAATGAGGTAAAAATAATTTTGTGGGATTATGATGTGAATCCGATGCATCCAATCGATCAATTAAAAGACATAACGGTCTCACTTTTTGAAAAACAAAGCCTTAGCCAAACAAACACTTACAATTAGCCTTTTGGTGATGCCAGGCGCAGGTCCGTTAGGGCGACAATGGCTTGCCGCAATTTGAAATGTGGCCTTTAAAAATACGTAACGAAGTACGCGAGACGAACGGGATTCAAAAGATTGAAATGGATGCAGTACGCGAACATATATATTAAATAAATTTGTAAAGTTTTTTAATTCGGAAATAGGTACATATAACAAAGGCGAAATAAAAATCGAAATAAAAAACGATTAAGCCCGTTGCGTTGAAAGCTAGACACGCTTATATGCGTTAAAGGAAAAAATTGAAAACAAGATACAAAAGTTAGTCAAATTGAAACACCTAGAGCCAGTGCAGGCAAACGCTTGGGCGACACCGATTGTACCGGTGCTAAAGAGTAACGGCGAAATTCGAATTTGCAGTGATTTTAAATCAACTATCAATCCGCACATTGTAATAAATAAATATCCGTTGCTATGTATCGACGACATTTTTAGAGTAATGTAAGGGGGCGAAACGTTTTCAGAATTAGATTGTTCGCATATGCAAATCCCCGTAGGTGAAAATTCTCGAAACTTGCTGAATATAATTACACATTTAGGTTATTTTCGTTACTCCAGAATGCCAGAAGGAGTTGCATCAGGTTTGAATTTCAAAAAAAATTGAGGAATACTTAGCAGGAATTGAATGTGCGATAGCATATTTGGATAATATTTACGTAACAGGTAAAACGCGAAAGGAACATTTAGATAATCTAGTATTAGTATGTAAACAATTAAAAGACAGGGGTTTTCGTTTAAATAAAAATAAAAGCAAATTTACGCAAGAAAGAATAAAAGTATTAGGATTTGTAATTGATAAAAATGGACTGCACAAAGCAAAATCAAAGGTAAAAGCAATAATAGAGGCACCACGACCAGAAAATACGAAACAATTACTATCATTTTTGGGTCTAATAAATTTCCATGCGCGATTTTTAGAGAATCATGTGGATAATCTAAAACCATTATATGACTGCGCAAGCGTAAAAGAATTCAAATAGACTATAGATTGTGAAAAAGCATTTTGCAAAGTAAAAAAAGAATTAGTTTCCCCGCGAGTACTTACGCATTACGACTCGAACGAGCAAGTCGTGCTTGCGTGTGACGCATCTGTTTACGGACTTTCGGTGATATTGTCGCATAGATACGCAGACGGTACCGAAAAACTTATAGCTTATGCTTCGAAAAAGATACCAAAAAAAGAATTGAATAGGGCTATAATCGATAAAGAAGCAAGCGTTATTGTATTCGGTTTTAAACGGTTTTATGATTTTATCTTTGGAAAAGAAATAATAATATTGAGAACGGACCACAAGCCACCTTTAGAAATTATTCTAGGACCAAAACAGGTATTCCTTTAACAGCGGCTAGTAGACTACAGCGCTGGGCGTATTTTCTGTCCGGATTTAAATATGTGATTGAATATATTAAGTCAGAAGCAAACGGGAATTGCGACGCGCTATTGCGATTATCCGTCGACGATGAAACAAACATCTTTGAAACAGACTTTACACCAATATACTATATTGCGGAAGGACTAAAAATGATCGAATGGCAGAACGTAGCACTAGAAGCCAAGCGTGACATAACGCTACGAAACGTTATTATAAATATATGTTATTCGGGTGCCCAACGAAAACTGATGTATTAACCGAGGAAGAGAAAAAGTTTTAAGCGAAAAAAACAGAATTATCGATTGAAGGGAATTGTTTACTTTGGGGTCATTGAGTAATAATGTCGGAAAGTTTGCGAGCGATTAAGAGAATTACTCTATGTTTCTCACCTCGAGATAGTAAGAAAAAAGATGCTAGCGCGTTTATACGCGTTGTGGCCGGGAATCGATACGGATATCGAATCATTAGTCAAATCATGTAAAGTTTGTCTAGAAGAACAAAAAAACCATCACATGCAAAGTTGCCTTGGCCTTGGCCGGATAAAGCGTGGACTCGCATACATTGTAACTTTCTAGGAACATTTTTTAATAACACTAGCACTACAAACGCGCGCGAAGCGCGCGTTATTTAACGCTTCTTACTATACTTTATAATTACATCAACCTCAATACGCACAATTGTCAAAATGCAATGACAGCCGCTTACACGAAGTATAAGCGCAGCGAGACAACCAAACAGCATCGCGGAAAAGCGACAACAAATAATTTCGAGAAATGCAAATTATCGACTTTACATGCACTTTTTTTAGATAAGGAGGAATATTAATTTACACTAAAGAATATTAATTTACACTTAATTTACTATAAAGTAAGAAGGACAGAAATTGATCAAATGCTCCTACTCGTAAAATACAGCGATAATCATATCAGTATTGTACCATTGAAATTGAACATACTGTTTTATCGATCTCGTGCAAATTTTTCCGACCTTCCAGCATCGCCTTAACAGTGTAGTCTATATTCAACAAATTCTATGTGTCAATGAAGCTAAATACATAGACATGACCAGATAGAAGGCACATGTTAAAAAGAAAAAGAACTCTCAAGTACAAGAAAATGTATTCGTTGTTTAAACGGCGCGGGCGCTTGAAACTGAATTTACACATAAGTTGTTGTTATATGATGAAGTATAATATATAGTGATAAAACCAGTATGGACTTATGGGTTGTAATTGAGGAGTTGCACCAAGAAATCAAATATTCAAATATAAAACTTCCAAAACAGAGTATTGCGTGGTATTGTTGACGCCACTTGGTACGCAATGACGATATTCGTAAAATTTGAAAATGGATATTTTCAATGATAAAATCCTTAGCTGTAAAGCATGAACAGCGACTTCAAATTAAATCACAGCAATTCAGTTGTATTGATCTTGCTGGATCACCACAATGTAGTGCGGAGACTCAAGAGGATTAAACCTTTTGATCCGGTGCCAAAAGTACCTTAACTGCGTAAAAAGTAGTCAGTAGCCAGATGGAAATATTCAATGGAATAATTCTTTACACACAGTGACTCAACTATTGAAATGTTAACTGATATATAGATATATATAAGTATACTTATTTGAGGTATTGTCATCAATAAAAAAAAAAGAATATATTTAACAACAATTTTATACAAGTCAATATATGTATACAATAAATAATGAGGGAAAAAGAGTCAAATATGGTCAAGGCTAGATGTGGGTTGCCTAATCATATTTTCAATTTTTTAATCCTTTAAATTTTAGCTATCGTAAACCGTGCGCTAATTACTGATGGTCTTATTGAATGCAGTCATAACTTAAAGTTGAAATATTATATATCTATTAAATCTTCGATTCAATGATGATGCTAACAAGCATATATCTTAATCAGGAATCGAAGTAAAACCTACTTTAATTCGAATTATTTTTCAGATATTCAGATGTATCATATTATCTTGTAACTCGAATTTGAAGTAGCTAGACCTCTATAAGTCGAAGTTTATGTTTTTAAGTCAAACTTCTATTGTCGAAGTTCTACTTTTATAATTCGAAGTTGTGCATCATACGGCTCCAGCAGCGGTTAAGCAGGCCAGAACAGCGGTAAACGTTTTATAAAGTTTTATAGAAAGATGTAATAATATTGAGGACAATGTATTCTCTGCTTTAATTACCATTAAAGCAGAGAGATGCAATTGTGATCAACAAATGTATTCAAACATTAACACAAAATAAAATTACAAATTTTTTTAATAATCATGAGTAATAGCCTGGTATTTGTTTTTTAATTACATTTCTTATATGTATGTATGCAATAAATAATTCACTATTAAATTGAATTTTTCCTTTAAAAGCATTATAATTGGAAAATTATAAACTTTTGTCACAGTGGTCTTCAAGCGTCGATAGGTATATTGAAAATGTAGATAAAAACGGGTTTCACATTTTTATTTGTAATCATTTATAGGTATAAAAAATGAAAACCTTAAAATCGTAGTTGATCGTTTTTCCAAAATATCTCAAAATTACATTTTCTAATATTTGCAGACCATATATGTAATCACGAAATGTTATATTGGATCATATATACGTATATGTATAGTAATATTTATGTTACCATAAATATATAAATATATATACAATTAGGGTGGAGCGATTTCTTACCCCCTGTTGTGCATGTATTTTCGGAAAAGGCATAAAAAATGATGAATTTTGATAAGCGGAAATTTTTAAATAAATATCTACTCCTAAAAAATAAAAAACATCGTTTTTTATTTTATTGCAATTAATTATCTGTTTATTATGGTGCATAACAATTGTTTTTACACAATAAAAATAATTTATTGTGGGAAATCTTTGTTTCACTTCTTGGCCTTTTAAGCCGAGATTCGATCATAGTAAATGCCATTCCTTCGCGTTTGCTTGGGAGACACACGATGTGCTGTCTCGATGACAATTTTAATGTGACGCTCCGTTGCTTGCAGGGTCAAATTTACGTTTTCACCGTACGGTCACCGTATAAACTTCGATTGCAACGACTATATAGACATAATCGACTGGGAAAACGTAAATTTGACCGAACCTGCTTTTTCGCGGTCAATGTCAGATAATGAAACCCGAGGATATATGTTTGCAGATGCTGCAATTAAAGATTTGGAAATATTCTGTCATATACAAGCAACGGAGCGTCATATTAAAATTCTCATCGAGACAGCATATCGTGTGTCCCCCAAGCAAACGCAAAGGAATGGCATTTACTATGATCGAATCTCGGCTTAAAAGGCCAAGAAGTGAAACAAAAAAATATTTCTCACAATAAATTATTTTTGTGAAACAATTGTTATGCACCATAATAAACAGATGATTAATTGAAATAAAATAAAAATTAAAAAACGATGTTTTTTTATTTTTTAGGAGGGATAGATATTTATTTAAAAATTTCCGCTTGTCAAAATTCATCATTTTTTATGCCTTTTCCGGAAATACATGCACAACAGGGGGTAAGAAATCGCTCCACTCTAATATACATATAGTATATATATGGGCTATTCCACGTGAAGCGGATCAGTCATCTCTCAGAAATTTTTTAAATTTTGTGTAAAGATAATACTTTGGGAGATAGAATTTTGTGCCAAAGGATTTTTTTTATTGCAAAATTAATCGAGATATAAACAATGAAAAATTAGACTATTTTATTTTTCAAACATTCATATTAGAAGTACAAATAAGTCTCCGCTGTTTTTTATCAAAAATTTGACATTTATTGTAAAAGAACGGTACCTAATGTTTTATTCAAAGTATTAATGTAAGTGTAAGTTCTTGCGTTTGGCACGAATCTTCATCCAATAATGCTTCCAATTCCGCGTCTTTGTACACTTTCGGCCTTCCGCTACGTTCTTTGTCTTCGACGTAATTCACCGTTCTTAAACTTTTGAAACCACTCACGGCAACTTCTCTCACTTAAGGCAGTCTTACCATATGCTTCTACAAGCAATCGATGCGCCTCAGCTGCAGATTTCTTCAAATTAAAGAAGTAAATCAAAAGTTCCCGCAAATGAGGCTTATTCGGCTCAAAACTCGACATTTTCGCACGAAAAAAAATATATGATGCTGATACAAAATCGCTAATATTTCAAGGATTGTTGACAGACGTCCAACCTTACGATATAACGTTTTACAGCAGACGATTTTAACCATAACATACTGGTGGCGCCATATTTTGTTTAACGGCAAAGACTTATTTGTTTTCCTAATAACTCTGTTACTAATAATACTATCCTACTCAAACCAGGTAGAAACGGGCATATCCTAGCCAAGGACTTCAGACCAGCTATCAGCCTTATATCCTTTGTTTTAAAGACTCTGAAAAGATTGGTGGATAGGTTTCTGAAAATAGGACCGCTGATTGAAAAACCTCTAGTTGCCTCCAAGTACGCCTATAGGGAGGGCAGATCGACTGATACTGCCCTGCATCACTTTGTGAGCGCGATCGGAAATCAGCTGGAGGCCAAAGATTATGCGATCGGAGTCTTTATAGACATAAAAGGAGCTTTTCATAGCACTTCAAACAAGTTTATTAAAGAAGCAATGATCAGACATGAGACCCCCGAGGCTCGTAGACTGGATACAAAACATGCTGAAGGGCAGAAACTTAACCGTCAGCTTAGGTGACACAACAGTAAGAGAGCGACCAGCCGGGGGCTGCCCGCAGGGGGGGTCATTTCCCCTCTGCTGTGGTGCCTGGTAGTGAACGAACTCCTGACCATACTGAAGGAAGCAGGATTCCTGGTTTATGGCTATGCAGATGACATAGCCATAGTAGTTAGGAACAACTTTCTTTCAATTCTCAAGAAACGGATGGACGAAGCCCTGAGAATAATACAAAACTGGTGCAGAGTCAAGGATCTGATGGTCAACCCGTCAAAGACCACGGCAGTGATCTTCACCAGGAAATACAAGCCAGAGCCCATAGAATCTCTAAAGTTATGGGGCGAAAGCATTGCATATTTCGGCTCGGTGAAATATTTGGGCACTCTCCTAAATACTAAACTGAGCTGGAAATTACATCTCGAGGAAACAAGGAAAAAGTTTTACACCACTATGTGAGCTTGCAGAAGAGCCCTGAGCAAGAACTGGGGTATTAAACCCAGGGTTGCCCTGTGGATCTATGAAATGGTACTGTTACCCAGACTAACTTATGCAGCAGTAGTCTGGTGGCCCAGAGTGGAGAAGGTGGAAGCCAGGAACCTACTCAAAAGCCTACAAGGTAATTACCTAAGGGCTGTAGTAGGGGCCATGAAGACCACTCCAACGGAGGTGCTGAAAGTAGCCCTCTGCCTACCACCTCTGGATCGGAAAATCATTTATCTGGCCAGATTAACTGCATATAGACTTATGTGTCAGAGGGAATGGAGGAATACCGGCCTTGGACATATGAGGCTCGGGCTCTTGCAAAAGCACCCCTTCACTTTAAAACAGGATCGAATTCCTAGGAAACACCAGTTTGGCTAATATCTTTAGGATCTTAATATCAACTAGAGAGGACTGGAGACGATTAGGCTTTCTCATTGGTCCGGGGGTGGACCTATAGTATACGGATGGATCGTGGGCAGGCGATTGCTTCGGGGCGAGGGTGTATGGACTCACAGACAACTACAGAGCATACCTGTGGGTGGACTGACCACGGTCTTTCAAGCCGAGGTGCTGGCCATCCACAGGTGTGTCGAGATTCTAATGGAAATAAGAAGGAGTCGGCACATTTGTATATATCTGCTCCGACAAAGCAACTATAGAGGCCCTTACTAAGACCACTACTGAATCAGCTGTAGTTTGGGATTGAATAGCTTAGGGGAAAAATGTACTCTAATCCTAGTGTGGACTCCTAGACACCAAGGAATCCTAGGCAACGAGACGGCGAACGACCTGGCGAAGGCGGGGACGCAAATGGATCCAGCCGCACAAGTTGTCGGCGTACCTTATGTTGCAGGAAAGAAGGTCATCAAAAGCTGGCTCGAAAGCGGGCATGCAAAATTCTGCCAAGAAACCAGCGGCTGCAGAACATCCAAGCAGCTAATGAGCCTCCCTCTGCTAAGCAGAGTTAACAAACTGCTATCAATGAGCAGAACCAAGACGAGAGTTGGTGTAGGCCTACTCACGAGCCATGTGGCTTTCAGAGGTCACCTATACAACCTCGGAATTACCACGCAAAAAAAGTGCAGATTATGCGGAGAGGAGAGCGAGGACAGTATACACATTCTGTGTCATTGCCCCGCACTTGTCTGCAAGAGATACAAATCCTGCGATATGTTCGTAAAGCCCAAGGATCTTGAAGACAAGAGAGTGAGCAGCCTTATAACAGACGCCAGGCTAAGGCTGCTATCGTAACCTTGAAAATTAACGGGGAGTTACAGTGATACTAATATAGATCTAGGTGACGTTAGGGCGTTCCGTAGGCCCACCCGGCTTTCTCACTACTAGTACTATTACTAATAATAATAATAATGCTAGCTAACTTTTTTTTTTTAAATACGCTAAAAATGTTCTAGTTTACGGGAAAAAAATGAAGATTCCAAAAAGATTTTGTTTTCCATTGTTTATTTAACAATAAATTGTTTAACAAATTTTTTAACAATCGGGGAAAGAGTCGAAAAATCTGAAAAAATATTTTTTATGTACTTTCAGTTTTCCTACATCTTAGAAAAAAAACTCAAGAACGTTTTGGCTCGTTTTCGAGAAAAAAATTTTTTTAGTCCTTGATGTGGGAAAAATCTTTCGACTTTCAGCGTGCAACTCTTACAAAACAGCCAAACTTACAAAATACCCTGACCATACTGCTAGTATGTTGTTCGCAGCCGCTGTTTTGTATTGACTAGAAAGTCAATATTTTACAAAATCGACTTTACAATATTTAACTCTCTAAACAATTTTATCATTTATTTCGACGATTTCGACTTCTCATTTGCGTTTTTTTTATTACAATCTACTGTACAATAAATACCTTGCGTTATAATTATTATCAAGTATTTTGTTGCATTATAATTATATTATGTAATTATATTTTGTTGTATTATAATTATATTATAATTATATTATAATTATATTATAACACAACAAAATACTTGATAATAATTATAACGAAAGATTAAGTACTTACTGTACAGCAGACTGTAATAAAAAAAAGGCAAGTGAAAAGTCGAAATCGTTGGAATAAATGATAAAATTGTTTAGAGAGTTAAATATTGTAAAGTCGATTTTATAAAGTATTGACTTTCCAGTCAATACAAAACAGCGGCCGCGAACAACATACTAGCAGTATGATGGGAGTAGATTGTAAGTTTGGCTGTTTTGTAAGAGTCGCACGATGAGAGTCGATAGATTTTCCTCATATTGAGAAATAACAAATTTTTTTTCTCGAAAACGAGGCAAAACACGTTCTTGAGTTTTTTTCTAAGATGTAGAAAAACTGAAAGTATATAATGTAGGGATATCGCGGCACGACGAGTCGAATTATTATTCACACACGCGATATCTTGAAGAGGACGGACCGTGAGGGTGACTCGGGAAGGGAATGAACTAGCAGAGGGAACATGAAGGGCACAGAGATTTTCTTTAAAAAGGACTAGATTTTATTAGACTTTCTCCGTTGAGTTCTCACAAAAGAATGCCGTTTTCGTGCCGGCTTCTTCTTCTTGTCTCGACTTCCGTCTACCTACGGAGCTACTTCATCGAGGACCAATCAGGGGCTTTTTCCTGATATTCTTACGCGAGTGAGGTCGCACGGGATAGCCACTGGCACTAACCAAGCCTGTAACTCCCTCTGGTGGGGATTCTACTGAGCACACTCTAACCGCAGCACTATACTCTTACAATAAAAAATATTTTTTTAGATTTTTCGACTCTCTCCCTGATTGTTAAAAAATTTGTTAAAAAGTTATTGTTAAATAAACAATGGAAAACAAAACCTCTTTGGAATTTTCATTTTTTCTCTATAAACTAGAACATTTTTAACGTATCCCAGCAA
This sequence comes from Wasmannia auropunctata, assembly GCF_000956235.1. NCBI lineage: Eukaryota > Metazoa > Arthropoda > Insecta > Hymenoptera > Formicidae > Wasmannia > Wasmannia auropunctata. The sequence continues at coordinate 8,895 of NW_012028608.1, read as the reverse complement.
AGCAATACGTAACTGTAATATAACTAAGGGAGCACATGGAAAGAACAATGATATATTTTATGGTTATAGAGATGATATGTAAATGCAATATAATTTTGAGGGCACTTTAGAAGAACAAAGATATATTTCTTTGTTACGTATATTATAATACATAACAATTACTTAAAAATGTAATAGAACTCATACGTAACTCAAAATACATAACATAGATGGAACAATTGTAATCTTTCAGCAATTTAACAAATACTACTGATACAGATCGGAAGAGCACACGTCT
>NW_012028608.1:5724-7374 GCF_000956235.1 Wasmannia auropunctata | reverse complement strand
CGCGGCGAGATACGACCGCCCACCTCTGGTAGTTGCTGGCCGATAGTTGACGAGTGGTGGGACAGTTGTATCTCGCCGCGCGCCTACATTTAGCGGTATGGCGGACGGATATGCGTTTATTCGCCGATCTTCAAAAATTAATATCGCTTTAACGATTGCGAATTTTGCAAAACAATACAGGACTTTTCTGTTCAGTTTCATCTGCTCTACCTGCCCACGAGGTGTGGTGCGGTTATTATGGGACACCCATATATATATATGTATATGTGTGTATACATATATATATAGTATATATGTATATGTATATATATATGGGCTATTTCACGTGAAGCGGATTAGTCATCTGTCAGAAATTTTTGTAATTTTGCACAAAGATTGTACTTATTTTATGTACATAAACAGAGTTATATACAACTAATTAAATTAGTATACCACTTTGAGCTTATTCCAGAACCAACGACGTGGACATAGTGATAGGCTGGTCCCATTTTTTTTAAATTTTTATTATATTTTTGTAATTATTCTTTATTTTTTCATTGATTCACATTCATTGACCATAAGCCCAGTCCATTATTGCCTAAAAACTGCAGACAATTTTTTATGTGTTTCAAAGCAATGTGTATTTTTAAAATTTTAGAAACGTCAACTCTTTTAAAAGCTTTATTTAATTCATAAATATGCATGATTAAATGTACACGGAAAGAACAAGTTTGCTGAATCCAGATCTAAAAATAATTTTTGTTCAATAATCAAAATAATTTTGTGCGAAAGTCAAAGTAATTGCTAGAATATCAAAACGTTTTATAGCAATGCTCATCAGCTTTAACATTTCAACAAATTATTTTGATAATTCAACAAAAAATTATTTTCAGATCTGTTTTAGCAAAATTTTTAGACTTTTCAACAAAATCGTCCTTTCCTTGTATATTTTCTAGTCCTAAATTAGGACCAACTGCTCTTGCAGAAAAACAACAATTGACCACTTTGTCCATATTTATATTCACCTTTAGTTATTATTTATATTTATCTTTATTTTTAGATAGACTTACGGAATCAGACTATTTATTTATTTATTACATGAAGAATAAAATCAATATTTATTTCATTAATTTTTTATATCTTAAATAAAAAACCCGATATTCATAATTCTTAATTCTTAATATTTAAGATTCTTAATTTTTAAAATTGTCTTAAGTACAGTCTTAAAATGTTGTAAATTAATTATAACAGAGCCGCATTAGTATCTTAAGACATTATTTGTAAATATTAGCCAAGGACTAGGTACAAGTGAATAAGGAGCGCCACATAGTCAAGAGCGATTATTCATTAACTTTAACCAGTTATTTTGCAAAAATTACTTGTTAAATCAAAATTTGCTAAAAAAAAGTTGTTCCTTTTAGCATAAAGTATCACTTTCTGTACTCCGTATGTACAAATTTTGAGGCACCCCGTGTATACAGGGTGTAACTTAAATTACGACCGCTAAGTATATAGCGCTATTCCTGATAAAAAATTGAATCAAAAAGTCTTAAGTCTTTTTTTTCTACAATTCTTAATTATGCAGTTATTCTCCTAGTTAAACTAATCCAATCGGCGCCGTTCTTTAGACGGGCGCACATCAGTGAACCGCGAGCGTAGTAGTGTGCGTGA
>NW_012028608.1:0-5704 GCF_000956235.1 Wasmannia auropunctata | reverse complement strand
TATACAAGCAGAAGACGGCATACGATAAACTTGGGCATCTGTCGACATAACCCCATAAAAATATTAGTCGATTTGTGTCTGTCATCATAAAATTATTTTCGATTGAAAATGTTAGTTTACGAGCCAAATTCTCGTCATTTGCGGGAGGTTTTAATTTTCTGCTTCAATATGAAGAACTGCGGCTGAGGCTCATCGAATGCTCTCAAATATTTATGGTGAGGCCGCTATTAGTGAAAGAACTACTGTCGTGAGTGGTTTCAACGCTTCAAGAACGGTAATTTTGACGTCGAAGACCGGCATAGCAGTGGAAGAGAGAAGGTTTTCGAAGATGCAGAATTGGAGGCATTACTTGATCAAGACTCGTGTCAAAATCAAGAAACAATCACAGGCGATCGGTATCGAACGCAATTGATGCGTTTGAGTCGAGCATTAAAAGACAAACGGCCACAATACAACGAGAGACACGATAAAGTGATTTTGCAGCATGACAATGCTCGACCCCATGTTGCGAAAGTGGTCAAGACATACTTGGAAACGTTGAAATGGGAAGTCCTACCCCACCTGCCGTATTCTCCAGACGTTTCTCCCTCTGACTATCATTTGTTTTGATCAATGGCACACGGTCTGGCTGACCAGCACTTCCGGTCTTATGAAGAAGTATCGATTCGTGGATTGCCTCAAAAGATGACCAGTTTTTTCGACGCGGGATTCGTACGCTGCCCGAAAGATGGGAGAAAGTAGTGGCCAGCGATAGACAGTACTTTGAATTATAAATGTATAACCAGTTTTTTACAATAAAGTCGGAAAAAAACGGCGGAAGCAAAGTTGTACACATATAATATATAAAATCATTAAGAAGTAATTACAGATAAATCCCTCTGTTGAATTTGTTAAACTAGTATTTTTCTTGAATTTTCCCCAGGTTCAACTTTTTTGTTCATATAGTAATGTGTATATGTAGTGTATGCATATATATATGAACAAAAAAGTTGAACCTGGAGAAAATTCAGGAAAAATACTATTTTAACAAATTCAACAGAGGGATTTATCTGTAATTACTTCTTAATGATTTTACGAAAAAAATAATTCTTTTTTTAAATACATTTTTTTATCATCAGAAACAAAGATACAAATATTGTTCGTATAAATAGAAATTAACACTAGATAAAAATAAATAATAAATAATAAAATAATATATAACATACGAAAACTTCAATTTTTATTTATTTTTAGCAATAAATATATTAAAAATGTGCATCGTACATAGATTGGCTCCAAAAAATGGCATAAAAGATTCAAAACGATTTCTTGTATTCTATGAGATAGATGTACCATGTAATTTACAGAAGGAAACAGAATATACGTGCACTAAAGCTGAATCCACGTTTCTCGGAGAACAATATAGCAGGTGAACCCACTAACAAACTATTGTCCGATAATCGTTCAACTCTGTCTCTATCTAGTTTGCAATAGCATTAGTTCATTTTCCAACCTGTATAGGAATTGTCATTTTAGATAGATATTTTAGAAGCACTCTATATAAAAATTATTTTATATGCAAAATGAACCGAGTTTGGTTATATTTCCAATAATTTATATTTTAAAGTAAGTACATTAAAAAAAATGTTTTTTTTATTTTCGTATTTGCGTAAATAAAATTTTTTTTACATTATTTCTTTCTATTTATTTATTAATATTTAATTATTTTTTAATTAAAAAAAGTTTGTGTTTCTTTCTTTTTTTATTAATTGTTGCTAGGCTATAAATACATTATCTTAAAAAATTTTTTAAGATAATGTATTTATTATACAAAGTGTTCTTTTTAACTCATATATTTATATATTTCTGTTGTTTTTAATTTCAAAATATTGAAGGATAAAATTGTTTCTTTTAAAGGAGTAAATATTAAGATAACTAAGATAAGCAGCATTTTTTTCATACTTATTATTTTATGAAATTTCAAGATTACCTTTATTTCTTTTTAATGTATTTATATGATTTTCTTTTACATAATATGATTTTATTAGTTATTCTGTACATCAAAGTATTAAGAGAGATCTAATTATCCTGACATAAATAGTTACAAAATGTTTTATATTTTAAGCCAAAATATGCAAGAATATTAAATATAAAATATTTCAAATTATTTTTAATAATTCTGCTTTAATACTTTTATATGCAGAATAACTCAAGAAATTATATGTATCGAATTATACGAATCGTATAATTTCATTAAATTAATTATACAAATCGTATAATTTCATTAAAGAAAAAATAAAGATGATTTTGAAATCTGATAAAATATTAAGCATGAAAACAATGTTGCTTATTATAATATTTGTTTAAAACAAACAATTTTTTCTTTTGATATTTTGACGTCAAAAATATTAGAAATAACAGATATTCTAAATGTTTGAGTTAAAGGAATCTCCGTATATGAGAAATACATACATGCTCATTTAGTCGTAAGTTTTTCTTAAATTGATCATATTTATAGACATTTATCTCGTAATTTAAAGAATTATATGTGACACTTATATATACATATAATTATTTAATGTATAACAAAATGAGCAAAGATTTTAAAAGTTTGATAACAAATTATTGTAAGATAACTTTTTGGTCTATAGTCAGAATAACTTTGGCCCAAATTTTGGAAATATTTGTTTTTTATAATGTTATTCAGCAGATTGCTTTAAATTATTTTTTTGGTATAAAAATATAGATGGCAACATTAATTAGATATTAACTTGTTTATAATATATCATAGACATAATAAGTATAAATTTCCAATAAAGTTGTCATTATCGATTTAGAAAGATAAAGTAGCTTGGTTTGTATCACTCTTTTATTTTAAAGTATTAGTAGTGGGGAATAATGACATATAAAGTTCAATAATGCTCAGAGCGAATTTAAGAGACATGTTGATACGATTCAACATTACGCACTATTTCTAACAAAGCACAGAGGTAAAGACAGTAAAGGTAGAGAACGCGCAATCTACAATTATTACGTCTATATTTATATAAATCATGTTTTTATCACGTGTAAATAAGATATAATTGTGTTTTGATGGCTGTAATATTATAATCGTTCAATTTTTATTTAAATGTTACTTTTATTTATAACTAACAGTTTCTAAATTCTAGTATACTATTTTATATTTATAATATATTTTTATACTTATAGATTAGGCATATAATTAATATATAAGATTGAATTTTTTTTATCTTGTTCAATCTACTGAATATTATATAGCTTTGGATAACTTAAACCCATTAGGATAACTTTGCACTAATTGTAATTTTCTCATCGCTATGTTCTTTTATTTTTTGTTCTGTCTTGATTCTTTTATTGGTTTTGTAATGTTAATAATCTATTTCTAATTTTTTTTTTGGAAAAAACTAATTATTTTATTTTTTGCAAAGCATTATGTCACGAAAAAAAGCAGTTGAATACTAGAAATTTTATCAAAATTTTTAATTAATTTTTTCTTAAAAATGATTATTTTATTTAATACATATAATCTAATTTTGTAATCTTATAATAATTAAATAAAGTTTTCTTGTCCGCTTTTGTAGATATTTCTAGTTTCACAGCATACGTTGATTATATATATATTTCATATACCTATATACGGAAAGGACGATTTTGTTGAAAGATCTAAAAATTTTGCTAAAAACAGATCTGAAAATAATTTTTTGTTGAATCATAATCAAATCATATCAAATCATATCAAATCAAATCATAATAATCAAAATAATTTGTTGGAATGTTAAAACTGATAAGTATTGTTATAATATTTTATTTGATATTTTAGCAATCACTTTGACTTTTACACAAAATTATTTTGATTATTGAACAAAAATTATTTTCAGATCTGGATTCAGCAAAATTGTTCTTTCCGTGTACACGGAGAGAATTTTTTTTTTTAAATTTACCCTGCAAATCATGTTAATTGTGGAACAATATAGTATTTAGGCAAATTTTACTGTGCACTACAATAAATTTTATTGTATTTTACTACTGTAAAATTTATTATAGTGTACAGTAAAATTTGCCTAAATACTATTATTATAGGATGCTCATTTGGCAAACTGGAAGATCTGGGTTCGATCCCCGGTTGGGAACAATGATATTTTTTTGCAATAATTTCTTTATAGATTCGGGGGAAGGGGATTGTATATAGATGCGTGTTAAATTGCTAGTCAATTTAATTGTTACAAGTAAATTCCAGCCTCATGTAATAAGCTGTGTTTCAAGTCCAACGATTATGCGGCGCGCAGTTCGCGTGTGGTTGGATATTGTAAAAAAACTATTACACATCGACATCTGTGTTAACTCTCATAGGCCTTTATTGTAATATGTTTAAAATATTTTTTGTTATAGCATGATCAAAGAAATGTATTGCTTTCAAATCAATGAAATATTGTCCTCACGAAAAAGTTACTCCAAGTCTTGGTAATGTTTCAAAAAAATTAAAGATAAATATTTTGGAAACAATGTTAAAAATTAAAAAAAAATTTTTTGAGGTCTTTAAAACGTTAAAGAAATTAAAAATATTAGTTAAAATCTTTTTATCATAAACAAGGAAAAGTATTAAAAGTAATAACAATAATTAATACTTTTTAAAAAATGTATTTAATAGGTTGAAAGTATAGGTATTATGTTGGGCCAAATTTACTCTCCTCTTATGATATTTAATTTTAAAATAATCAATACAAAGATTATGTTAGGTTTTTCAACCAATAATTGTGATCTCTGAATATGATATATTTGATTTAAATGTACCTAATTTTTAATGCGCAGACATATGTGATGACAAATTGTATATGTTAGGAGTCACCAAATGGATCGCGGTTGGCATCCGAATTATAGATACATTTTTTTGGACAAAATTTTTGTTTTTAAAGGACAAATATACTCAAGTTTTCTGATCGGGCGGAGCCTCTCTCCCCGTCTATCATATAGTTAATATCTATTGTAGAAAAATAAAAAACAATTCTCGAACGATGTGCCGAGTTAAAGCAACACATACTTTAATGCTTCTATACTAGTGATTCATAATGTCTTACTTTATGTAGGGGTCTTGCTAATCTTTTGGATCATTATCATGGATATTTATCATTTTTAGTATATTGTAAACTCATTCATTTAGTAAGGTAAAAATTTAATAGATATTGAATTTAATATACTTTCTACTTTGCATAGGGGTCTGTTTAATCTTTTCGATATCTATTAGTTTTAGTATATTGTAGACTCATCCATTTAGTAAAGCGAAGATTAATAGATATTCAATTTAATATATCTCCTACCTTGCGTTGGGGTCTGTCTAATCTTTTTGGTATCTATTATTTTTAGTATATTGTAGACTCATCCACTTATTATAGTAAGGCGAAGATTTAATGTATTTATTGATTATTTTTGCAAAACAGGGTCTACAATTGTACTGTTCCTCATTGGGCGTTTTTTGTTAATAACTTTTTAATAAAGACCTAGCGATGGCTAAATTTTTTTTGAAGGTCACTCAAGGTCATAACCTTGACAACATATATCAAAGTCAAGGTCATCGGAAGGTCATCTCTTATTTGGTAGTTTTACCATGAAATGTATATAAATAAAAATAAGAATACTAAATATTGGAATCGCCGAAGTGACACTTTTCATAGACTCGATGTCGAGATCTCGAGATTGACTGTACCGA
>NW_012028607.1:9752-13019 GCF_000956235.1 Wasmannia auropunctata | reverse complement strand
GAATTTAACAGAATTATAAACGTTTATAATTCTGTTAAATTCAGATTAGAATACAATAATTATTACATAAACACAATAATAAATAATAATAATTAAATAAACACAATAATTATTAAATAAACAAAAAACAAACTAATTATAGTCTTAATTTGCAGTTTCTCTAAATAGGGAGACAATGAGAGAGAAATACAAAATCACATTAACTAAATTATTCAAAAAATCCGTCTTACAGCTACAATTGGCCATATTTTCTTATTTCAAATACGTCCGTTTTTATAATAATTGATCCAATTCCAAACTCTTCTGTCTCCAATTTTTTCAAGGCTCTCTCTAAGGCAGATGCTCATCCTGCACGCTTGGTGCTATCGCGCGCATCGCGGACGCCAGTTCATGGAGATACTCTATATTGAAGCCGCTGATACCGTGCGAGACAATTATAGTGCCTCGCGATGGCGAAATTTGGATTATCTTCTTCGCCTATGGCCACGTTCAGCAGACGATCAGTGAGCGTCCAGTGATTCTTGCAATTCCCTCAGATCTACATATCACTGCGTGGAGGAAACGCGCTACATAATTAACAATAAATATTATATTACTATACTAGCCAGGCTAATTGATAATAATTACTTATTTTGCTTTTAAATTTGTATGATAATACAAATTTATTTTAATTATATACAATATTTTAAAGCCACAAGGCAAATCGCACAAGTATTTAATTATTAATCAATTTTTAAATCATATAAGATGAGAAAAAATTAAAACTTTTGTTAAAAAGTTAAGTTGTTAGTCTTCCTACTTTGCATAAAATCCGTGTATTTACTAGAAAACGGCGTGACAAAAATAAAACGTGAAAGAATCTTTTCAATTTGTATAATATAAAAAATTAATTTACTTACATATTACATTAGATCTAATTGTAGCGCTGGGGCAGAGGGATACCAGAATCCATAAAGGCGATCCCATTCAATATAAACGTTCAGATTCGATCGAGACGTGCTAGGTCGCACGTTAATCAGCGCCTTCTCAAAGTCACGAGTCGTTATATTTCTCATTTCTTCCATTGTATCTTCTAATGGATTGGAAGAGATTAGAGTCCGGACCGGCCCCATGCTTGCCTCCGTGCAGAGATCCGTCATGTCGGCGCCGGAATATCCGACCGTCTTCCCCGCGATCGTCGCGATATCCTCCTCGTTAAGATCGTGATCCACCGATTTTAATAAATTAGTTATTATCTGCTTGCGCGCCTTAAGATCCGGTAGAGGAACGTACAATCTCTTGACGAAACGCCTCCTCGCCGCCTCGTCCAGATCTTGTGGCCGGCTGGTCGTGCCGAAGATCAGAATGCGATCGCTCTCGGACGTCGATACGCCGTCCATCTGCACCAGGAACTCCGTTTTCAGCCGCCTGGAGGATTCGTGCTCCGTCTTCGAGCGCTGCGTCAGCAGCGAGTCGATCTCGTCGATGAAGATGACGGACGGCTAAAGACGGAGTTCCTGGTGCAGCTGGACAGACCCTGGCGAACAGCGCGTGCACCATCTTCTCGTTGTTGTCCATCCACTTGGAGCACCTCAGGGAGCTCGCTGAGATGAAGAAGAACGTGGACTGGATCTGCGAAGCTATGTACTTGCCGATGAAGGTCTTTCCCGTGCCGGGTAGGCCAAACAGCAAGATCCCCTTGGGTGGACGGTAGAGACTCTTGAAGATGTTCGGCCACAACATGGGGAGCAGCATCACTTCCTTGATGACGTTCTTGATGCTCTCGAGCCCGACGACGTCGTCCCACGTTACCGTTTCACCCGAATGCACAATCTCGTTTTTGATCAGCTTGATCATGTCCGGGTCGATGTTCTTCAATCTCTTGGCGTTCTCCACTTCCTTGCTCGCTTTTTCTTGCAACGTGTTGTAACTTTGCGCCGACTCGTCCTTATGGCGTTCGGACCGCGGATAGACGAATTGAGAATTCGCCGCTGTATGACCGCCCAAAGTCCTTTTCGGCGTCGAAGTGTCCGCTTCCGGATGTAGCTCCATGAAGCAGCTGGTATTTCAATTTGACTTTGCCGGTTGATTCTGGGAACGTTTCCGCTCGCTCTATCCGAGCACATAGCTATCGTAGTTCGATCCTGATTGTACACTATGCTCGATGACGAGCTACTTTGATTTACCGCCTTCAAATCAATGTCCGACTGTGATCTCGCATTCTTCTCACGGCTCTGCATCGCGCGGACTCTGGCGTGCGTCTTGATGATACTTACCTCAATTTCACCTCGCTATTCTGCCTCGCCCCTTTATTCACCTGGAACGATGTGGCGTCCTTGTCGATGCAATCCTCCGGGCAATCCGCGCTCGATTTTCTGTCTCGCCTCGACCTGTGACTTGCCTTGATTCTGCCGCGATACACCTCGCCGATCTTGTCTGATTTACCAGCATCGTCGGATATTGAATTCGCCGGCTTAGCCCTAGCTGTCTCCGATCGGCGGCATTTCGTTTTCCTCGTCGGTCACCCAAGCGTCGCTATCCGAGTCATCGAGTGTCGAGTGTGACGTCTCATCGTCGCCAAGAAGAGCACGGACCTGGGAAAGGCACAATAAATTAGTTTCCTCGAGCGACACGTTCGATTCGTATGGCGAATTGAACGTGCCGACCGAGACGTCGGAATCTTTATTACTCCTTTATTTTAATTCATTAATAATCACATTAAATCATAATTAGAAATATATATGCATTGTTCCTCGGCGTCAATGTTAAATAAGAAGTTCCCTGTACGAAAAGCGATATCGAGGAAGCTAACAAAATTAAAAGTCATGTAATAATACAACTTGTTTGTCCCTTAAAAACAGATAAAAATAAATGGAAATAGCATGGTTTTAAAAACACGAGAAATATCTGCTATTGAGAGAACATTCTATTCTATTGGTCACCATTAGAAATTGCTAGATCTAATTGCGGATTCAACATTATTCAACATTGTCGTTGCAGGAAATAAAGGGCTATGATGTACTTGAGTGTAACTTACGTTTGTTATTTACTGTCGTCTCTCCGTCCCACGCAAACAGCCCTCCGTCGAGAGAGAACTCAGATGCGCCACTTCTCTTCGCTTCTTCCAGCGATATCTCTTATCCTCAGCTTTTATCTCCTTAAAATCCTTTGCACTCGACACTCGATTAACCCAATTCGGAAAGGCGGGAATGTCAGCGAGCGTTTCGACGTTCCGCGAGCGGTGCCCCAACGACGGATATTGGATGTCTGTACGGTCGCGTTCCGTTT
>NW_012028607.1:7666-8680 GCF_000956235.1 Wasmannia auropunctata | reverse complement strand
CAGAAAAACAATCAGCCGCGTTAAAAATTCCACCGAATTCCTTCTCGAAGGCTCGAACAAACAACTCGAGCAAACAACTCTAACAAACAGGAAGTGCCCTTCGGTCACGCCACAAATTCGAGTCTTCGAGAGGGAGAGCTCGGCCTACGTTGGAAAAGCGGGAATCGCCCGCACTCACTTTGCCGCCACATATAAGTCTCGCATACGGTCACACGGTTTTTTTCGGTCGCTCGATACGCCAATTATTATCGAGGGCCTTGTTTCGCGCAAACTATCGTCGATCCGCCGTCGCGGATTCGATAAATCGCGAACTTCCTCTTCAGTCGAAGAGTGAGTTAATTCGTCAAATTTAATTCCTAATACTCCGGGTTGTAATTAGTTATACTTTATTGTTCAATAAACGTGTTAATATTAAACGTTACATCTTTCGTTTTCTTTCTTCGGACTCGCGCTCACGACGCTTCCCACTTTGCGCTCCCCGCGGTTAGTCCGCTCGCGACATTCGCATATCGTAGTATGTGTACGAAAACTATATAGGTTACAGGTTTTTAAATAAAATTTTCCTCGAAAGCAATTCGTTTTGGAATATAGCCTAGATATTCATATTTCGTCTTTTCGTTCCGCCTCTTTCCATTTCTTTGCCGAAAACTCACCGGAAAATTGTAATTTATTTCGATTAGCTGCCCCGAATATAGGATAAATATGCGTTTTCATGAAGCGAAAACATTAAATCTCAAAAATCTCTATGTCGATATCTCTAAGCCTGTAACGAAATTCCTGCTAGTGGGAATTTCAAATCATTAATTTCCACGCAACTTAATCCACAGGACTTTGAAAAAATTAGCAGCAGCAAATTATTATACATATAATATAAGAAACGCGAAAATTAATAAATTACAACAGAGGGAATTGTAAATTATTGAATTTATAATTTCATTGCACACGCAACACTATATATAAATTGCATTAATTAATGTATCGTCAGTGAAAATTTCAAGTCATTATTAATAAAAA
>NW_012028607.1:0-2680 GCF_000956235.1 Wasmannia auropunctata | reverse complement strand
TTAATTATAATATCAAAATTTAATTGTAAAAATATTTAAAGATTACAATTAAATTATAATATTATGAAAAAATCACTTAAAAATAAATTTTTGTGTAATTGTTCAGCTATAGATACACGTTCAGCCACTGATACGTTTACCTTAATAATTGTATACCTGTGATATGATATCTAAAATGTGACATCACCCTCATTTTATTCTCAATGTTCTTCCCAGGGAGGAGGCACTGGCGGCGGTTTCATTCAGGAAAGAATGAAGAAAGATAGAGAGAGAAAAGAAGAAAAAGAAGAAAGAGAAGAAAGAGTCGAAAGAAAAGAAGAAATAGGAGTAATAATTACATCGGCGTTCTCATGCACGGAGGTTCTTGCTATTCGATGCGTAGGGGATGTCGTATTCACAGGTTTGTTACGATTAATTAATGTAATTACAGTAATGATAGGAAATATATGCCCATAAGAGCCCGACGCAGGTGTCAATATATGCAATAATCTTTATCGAAGAATATAGTGATAGATAAGAAATTTATTTCCTTTAGCATATTTAGCCAGAAAGGGGACTTAATTTACATATCAAACTTAATCATGCATTTCTCCACATCATCACGCTATACTTTGAACCTATTCCTTAAAGCCTGTTCTTAATATCTACATTCAATGTTCTACGTTCTACATTCTTAATATCTACCTATCTATTTACTTAATATAGTAATAGTTAAAAACATATGTTTCAATCCATAGGTTTGGGTGTATCTTACACTGAGGAGGACCCAAACCTATGGGTTGAAATGAATGTTTTTAACTATTACTATTATTCAATAAAGATTGCACATTGACATCTGTATCAGGTTCTTATGGGCATATATTTCTTATCATATCTGATTAATTATCACAGAGCCTTTAAGAAAATATTTTTTTATATTTGCACAGTAATTATATATACTTTATATAATGTTAATGCATTAATTTTATTGTAAGAATTTTATATTAATACTACATAAATATTTTTGCCTGATTCACAAAAATTTTCAAGGGCTAGCAACACTTTGGAATGCACCAGGCAAATTCGATGAACTGTGAAGTTAATTTTATAAATTTTCAGAATTTTACAAAACTTTTTTAAGAAAATATTTTTTATATTTGCACAGTAATTAAGTATACTTTATATAATGTTAATGCATTAATTTAATTGTAAGAATTTTATATTAATACTACGTAAATATTTTTGCTTGATTCACAAAAATTTTCGAGGGCTAGCAACACTTTGGAATGCACCAAGCAGATTCAATGAACTGTTAATTTATAAATTCTTAGAATTTTACAAAATTTTTTTTAAGAAAATATTTTTTATATTTGCACAGTAATTATATATACTTTACATAATGTTAATGCATTAATTTTATTGTAAGAATTTTATATTAATACTACGTAAATATTTTTGCTTAATTCACAAAAATTTTCGAGGGCTAGCAACACTTTGGAATGCACCAAGCAAATTCGATGAACTGTTAATTTATAAATTCTTAGAATTTTACAAAACTTTTTTAAGAAAATTTTTTTTATAATTGCACAGTAATTATATATACTTTATATAAATTATATGCATTAATTTTATTATAAGAATTTTATATTAATACTACATAAATATTTTTGCTTGATTCACAAAAATTTTCGAGGGCTAACTTTGGACTGCACCAGGCAGATTCGATGAACTGTGAAGTTAATTTTATAAATTATTATCTTAGAATTCTACAAAACGGTCATTTATTATCCCCAGGTATGGGACCCAACCTCTATGTGTTCAGGAATTGCACATTGTTCGAGAAAATAAATTGTCTGGGTTCGAGTAATATACATGGCATTGAAGCAGGAGCAAATAATAAGTTAGCCGTATTTGGCGCAAGATCTATGTGCATTTGCAAACGTGTTGAAAGAGTGGACAAAATAATGTATGTATGTCTGTGTATATTTAAATATGACAGAAGCATAATTTAATATGATTTTATGTACAATTGTGGACAGATTGGACTTTTTTTTATAGGTTTCTAATATATATTTATTAATTATTAATTTATTATTAATATATTTATTAATATTACATAATTTATATTTTATAGGTAACTAATATTTTGCAAATGCAAACCATGATGTACTATCTTTCTAGAGACCAGTAGGGTAACTGTCCCTATTAGTGTGCTTTTATATTTAAATAAGTCATAAAAATAAACTGGTACAAATAAATAGACAAAGTATTTTTGTTTTATTAAATTAAAGTATTAACTTAATGAAAAAAAATGCTTTATCTGTTTATTTGTACCAGTTTATTTTTATGACTTATTAAAAAAAAATACTTTGTCATAAAAATAAACTGGTACATTTGTACATTTATTTTTATGACAAAGCATTTTTTTAATTAAATTAAAGTATTAACTTAATGAAAAAAAATGCTTTATCTGTTTATTTATACCAGTTTATTTTTATGACTTATTAAAAAAAAATACTTTGTCATAAAAATAAACTGGTACATTTGTACATTAATTTTTATTTTTATATTGTACATTTATTTTTATGACAAAGCATTTTTTAAATTAAAGTATTAACTTAATGAAAAAAAAATGCTTTGTCTATTTATTTGTACCAGTTTATTTTTCTGTCTTATTTAAAAAAAATACTTTGTCATAAAA
>NW_012028606.1:12660-14438 GCF_000956235.1 Wasmannia auropunctata | reverse complement strand
CCACAATTTTCAATTTTTCTTTACGTTGTATTTTAAGAAAAAAATTAAAAAGTTCTGTTATATCAATTTTTTCTTATTTACAATGCTCTATACATACATTTTTTTAAAAGTGAAGGTACTAGTCAACATTTTTATGTTCAACGTCCTTGTCTTTGATATTATTTGCAAATAGGAGCAATAAATTTAGGACTTGAGTAATAAATGAACAATAAATTAACACTTAATTACCATGAACTCGAAAATTTTAATGGTAAATGTGCTATGTTTACAGAAATATTTTATTCTAAAAAATTAGATGATTTTAATATCATCCAATTGTTGTCTTTAATTATTACCAATATTTTGATTGATTAAGATAAATATCAAGCTCATTTCTATTTCTAAAAAGTAAAAATACACACTTTTTATTATAGATTCTTATTGTGTTAGTTTTATAAGAAGTTTAACACATTTTTATATTTTTTTCTTGTCTACCTTATTATTGAACTTGAATTTATTGCGTCTTGTTTAACTTTAAAAAGTTATTTGACACAATATAACAATACTAGTTCAAGAAATATGTATACAAAAAAAATATATATATACATATATACGAAAAATGTATAAAAAGTTTACGAATCAGTAGGTATGCGTCGCGCGATTTGGCAACAAGAAATAACTCATTGTAGCGTACGATTTCTAGACACGTAATGAACGTAAACATGAAAGGGCGCTCTCTAAACAAATCATTGTTTGTGACTTGTAAATCTTTATTAGTTACTATCTTATTAATTTTGCGAAAATCTCAATTTGCGACTATTTCAATTTGCAAGCGAGTCCCACAAATTATGGGACATCCTATATATAAAGGAAACTATCAAGAAATTAAGCTATAATAAACTATGATAAATTTAGAACTACGATATTTTCAGAGTTACGATGCGAAGAGCAATAAATCTTAAAAATATGTTGATATCAAAATAGATATAGCATCTTTGTTTATTACAATTTATTTTTATGTTAAACTGCAACTGATAGATCATTTATTTACGTTAAACAAAGTATAACTGCAATATATTTGAAAGTGATATTGTATTTTGAAAATAAATTTAAGAAACATTTTCATATCAAAATATGAACAATTAACTTTTTCAACATAGTTTGCTCTTGTAATCTCATGTATATTATATGATCTTCGATTATTTTTTAAATTTTTTTTGCGAGCAATGAATTTACAGGACCAGAATATTTTAAAAGCAATAAATTTAAAAAACACTTTAATTGACATATGAAGTTGACATTGCTGTAAAATTAATGCAATATATTTAAAAAATCAAAATTTTATTTGCTATTTATTTCATTTTATTTGCATCTGCAATTGTTCTGCAGCTAATGGGTTTTAAAAATAATTTTATAAATGTTGATAATATTTGAAAAATATATATATAAACATTAGATGTTAATTTTTCGTGACATCTTATGCTTCGAAAAAATAATTTTAACTATAAAATTCTATAATTTAGTAAATAATAAATTTTTTAAAATTATATAGTTTCTAATATGTTATATCAATAGTTCCGGCTTGTAAATATTTTTAAATATAAGTTTTTAGTATGATTATTGTGTGTAATAAAATTCATATAGTTAAGAAAAATTAATATCTAGTTATATTGAAATTATTAAATTAAAAAGTAAAAATACACTGCTCAAAAAAATTATGGCATAGAAAAATTTTGAGCAAAAATTGGTCAACTTTGGTTAACGGTAACTCCGCGAAAAATCATCGTAAAATGATGAAT
>NW_012028606.1:9766-12640 GCF_000956235.1 Wasmannia auropunctata | reverse complement strand
ACAGTATTTTAAAGTAAAGATTTCAAGCTTTCATTTGAAAAAAAGTTCATCATTTTACGATGATTTTTTGCGGAGTTACCGTTAACCAAAGTTGACCAATTTTTGCTCAAAATTTTTCTATGCCATAATTTTTTTGAGCAGTGTATATCTAAATAATTTAGGTACATAAGAATATAAAATTAAAAAAAATTGAACAATAATATTAATGAAGATCTTAATTCAGTATCCTTATTAAGCTAAACTCCCCACCAGCGAATCAGCATCGGATCTATCAAATAATTTAATGCGCTGTTTATATACTAATTTTGTTACTCTAATTCTGATTTTGTTATTCAAATCATTTAGCAGGAAATTGCGTTAAAAATGAGGGAGGCAGCTTAATGGTAAATTGGACCCCCACATTGAAAAAAAATGAAGAGTTAAATTGAAAAATCAAGTACACCAGAATTTGTGACTATTTTATTGTTCTGATAGTGTAAAAATTGTTTCAAAATATAATATAAAATATAACGTTGTTTGAGAAATATCATCATATATTTAGCGTTGCCGTAGTCTGAGGATTTAAGCAACACTTTTAGAATTTGATGCTTTTATGTGTTTGGTCGGAAAATATTCTAGACACATACTTTTGAAATATATGAAGAATACTAACTATTTCTTTTATCGGTTTACGCACAATTGTGTTATTAATAATTAGAAGCAAATAAATAATTTGTATTTTTTTTTAATAATTCTTTTCTGGCATTTATTTAAATAGAATTGCTTAGTTTATCTTATTGGCGCAGATTTAGGAAGTTCTTGCAAACATTCAACGTTATTTGAATCTATTATGAAGGATCCGTATTATCGAGTTAAATTTCGAGCAGTCACGAGCCGAACATACGAGTATGTCTATATTATCAAATCAAAGCTTATGAAGAAGTTTGGCTCGAAATTCGTCTCTAGGTTTAGTTCGAGATTCAACTTAATAATATCGATCCTGTTTTTAACCACGTCAACAAATTCTAAATTTAATTTTTTTCATTTATTGAATCTATTTAAGTTTGTTTTGGAAGTTTCTAAAAGCATATTTTTAAAAGCATAAAGTTTTTAAAGCATATTTAGTATTACTTTTTGAAATATTAGACGATATATTTTTTACATTCTTTTTTTTAGAAGATTCTTCAAAAGATGGTACAAAAATTTTTTTTATCTTTAGATTCCATATTGTCTTTATTCCATGTGGGTCATGGATGTTTTGAAGTGGCTACTTTTATTTACTTTCATTCAGTTTTAATCATAATACTCTGCTCAACCGATTGTAGTATCTCTTTTGTCGCAATAATGTCTTTTTTGTTAGAGGCCAAAGTCATTTTTGCATCAAGATGGTTAACGACAAATTTATCAACTCTTATTGAGAATTAGCCTTGACAATCGAGTTTATATTGTTGCCAGTCCTTTTATAGCAATATCAGTTCAGCCGAACTAAAATTCGATTAAATGTGATTATTATATATTTCTTATAAATGTCATTCTTCTGCAGATATAACAATACTTAATTATTTTTGGCATGTGAAGTTATAAAAGATATCAACGCTTTAATAGTATCAGAATTGGTAATATTAAATGATATACAGTTTTTGTACATCCTGCATGTTAATTACATATTTTTTACATTTTATTACAGACTTTATGAAGCTATTCGCACAAATCTAAAGCTATTTCTCGAAAGATCTTAGAAAATCCTTCAATGAATGCATAAACCAATATATATTTATACATATTTTTTTATAAAAGGTAATGATATCAATAGATTATGTCTATTTATATTATATTTTAAAATACGTCTTTATAATTATTCGTAATTTTTACTTTTTGTATTTTTTGGATTACTTAGAAGACTATTTTTTTAAATAAATGTAAATTATAATATCCTACAAATATTTTTAATATTTAATTTCTATAGCCTTATCTGTAACTCTTAATGATAATGTTGGTCGTTATATTAACGTTGCGTAACTTTTTATTTTTTAGCATATATAATGTTTGCGCAATGACAATAACGATACCGATATCGATACAATAACGATATCGTTAAGAGTTACAGAATAGAGACTTATTAGCAAAAATTATTGAAAACAAAAATTTTGGTATGATTTTTTTTTAAGAACATTAATATAAGTGCTAGTCTTGAAAGTGTCGCAACTTAATTTAAACAAGATCGAAAATGTTTTTATTTTAAAATTTATTTGACTTTTTTGACATTTTTGAAAAGGAATATGAATCATGTTAATTTATATCCGTAAATCA
Organism: Wasmannia auropunctata; assembly: GCF_000956235.1. Classification (NCBI taxonomy): domain Eukaryota; kingdom Metazoa; phylum Arthropoda; class Insecta; order Hymenoptera; family Formicidae; genus Wasmannia; species Wasmannia auropunctata. The sequence goes on along the minus strand of NW_012028606.1, from coordinate 10,351 downwards.
GATCATGGCATTGAAGCTAATCTTATTTCGACAAAATCTGACGGTGAAGAAAATTAATAGTAGTAGTAGTAATAGTAGTGATAGTAGTAGTGGTGTGGTAGTGGTAGTAATAGTGGTAGTGGTAGTGATAGTAGTAGTGGTGGTGGTAGTAGTAGAGGTAGTGGTAGTTGTAGTGGTGTGGTAGTAATAGTGGTAGTGGTAGGGTAGTGGTAGTAGTAGTAGTGGTAGTAGTAGTAGTGGTAGTAGTAGTGGTGGGAGTAGTAGTAGTAGTGGTAGTGGTGATGGTGATGAGAGCAGTAGTAGTATCAGTGATAGTAATACTGGGAGTGGTAATTGTGATAGTAGCAGTGGTGGGTGATACTGACAATGAGTAGTAGTGCAGGCTAGTGGTGATGGCGTCTGTGTCGCCTGAACAGGATCGATCCGATGCCCCAGTTACCAGGAGAGGGTCAGACGAGAGAAAGAGACCGATAGATGTATAAAATGTATAAATGTATAAGATGTTTCAGAAATATATATGAATGCACACACACACACACACACACACACACACACACACACACACACACACACACACACACACAC
>NW_012028606.1:3014-5702 GCF_000956235.1 Wasmannia auropunctata | reverse complement strand
CCCATTTTTTACGCGATTTCCTGCTAAATGGCTGGAGCAACAAAATTCGGATTAGAGCAACTAATTAGCAACAAAATAGCACTAAATTTTTGACTAGGTCCGAACTTAATTTGCGATGGTGGGGGATCCAGCTTAATAGAGGTGGTTGTTACTAAATATTGTACCAAAACATAAAGAATAATTAATGTATATAGATTTAAATTTTTATTGTCCTTGAAATATTTCATCATCATTTTAGTATTACTGTGCCTTACGAATGTATTGTGCTGCATTTTGGTGAATATTTTATAGTAAACGTTTTTAATTCTTAATTTATCTTCCAATTTACATAAATTTAACATTTTTCCGTTATTGAAGTTATAACAAAAGTATTTGCTCTTAGATACCTCAAAAACCTATAACTCTTAACGGCTAATAAATTGTCAAAGCTTCTACTGCTGCTACCTTTATTATTCCCGTTTTGCTAAACGGTGTCGTCACAGATCTTGGCTACCAACGTGAAGTTGGTGTTAACGATCCATGATTATATAGTCAAAGGTATTATCAAACACTCTCTTTTCTATTTATTATCTTTTCCTTAGGTATACAGAATAAAAAATCTTTTTCAAAACAAGACAAAATACACAAATAATGTGAAGAAGTACAAAACAATATGAAAAATTCTTATAAGAAAATACCAGCCGAACTTCGTGGTATCTATTTTATCGATTGAACGTGATTTATACACATACAATTTACAAAACATTGACATATCCTTATACATACTCTACTATACAGGGTGTCCCAAAATTGGCGCATTCGGAATACAGGACGTGATACTTTGTGTTAAAAGGAACAACTTTTTCCTTTAGCAAATTTTGATCTGACAAGTAATTTTGGCAGGAGAGCTGGTTAAAGTTAACGAATAATCGCTCTTGTCCTTGCGGCGTTCAGGGCCGGCACGCGCTTCTCCATTTACTTGTTCCTAATCCTTGGCTAATATTTACAAGTAATGTCTTAAGATACTAATACGACTCTGTTATAATTAGTTTACGACATTTTAAGACTGTGTTTAAGACAGTAAATATTAAGAATCAATTATAAATATAATTATTATCAATTATTAATATTTAAGACTGTCTTAAACACAGTCTTAAAATGTCGTAAACTAATTATAACAGAGCTGTATTAGTATCTTAAGACATTACTTGTAAATATTAGTCGAGGATTAGGAACAAGTGAATGGAGGAGCGCGCGCTAGCCCTGAGTGCCGCATGGACAAGAGCGATTATTCGTTAACTTTAACCAGCTCTCCTGCCAAAATTACTTGTCAAATCAAAATTTGCTAAAGGAAAAAGTTATTCTTTTTAGCACAAAGTATCACGTCTTGTATTCCGAATGCGCCAATTTTGGGACACCCTGTATAAATATCACATACACTCGTATTTAGATCATACTCATTATACGTTTTTCTTTTTCTCTCTTGTAAGCTTTAATCTTCAAATGGTACAAGAGTGCGAATTCGCACTGTGAAAATTTTCGAATTACTGGCATTTGCACAGAGACATTTGTCGCGGTTTATCCCCACTACGTTAAATATGCCCGGTACCTCAGGTGACAGGTACGAACATGCACAGCTTCAGTTTCGTGCAGATTAATGAAATATTAATTTCGCAAATTCGTTGTGGTGGATATTCGCACTTGTATTCAAATAGTGTGTGCTAGATCGGTGCCTACTTTTAGCGTTTTACACATTTATAAACATTGTAATATGTTCCTGTTTTTACATTACGTTATAAACATTGTAATACATTCCCTTTTTTTACATTATAATAACAAATAAAACATTTGTATGTATAATCTTATTCCATCTGTTTTCTTTGTCTTAACTTCCATGATAATATGAACAGTACTTTTTAATTATGTAAACGGTTTTTATTAATAATTCACTTTATAAATTGGCAAAATTTGTTTTTAAAATACCTAATTTTCATTAAAATTATTTTTAGAAAGATTTATTAGGAAGATTCAAATTACTAATTAAATGAACAGAAAATATCCCAACTTCTGGCTATGTGAAAAAATATTTTACTTTCTATTTGTGCAACAATAATTTTTTATTAAAATACATCATTTGAACTAAAGAATCATGCAAGAGTTACTTCATTTCATAAAATAACAAAGAAATGGCACTTTTCTTTGAAAAAGTGACGTTTTTAAAAACGGTAGTAGTAGTAGTAGTAGTAGTAGTAATTGTTGTGCGGGTGGTCCTACAAGAGGCCCAGTCACCTAGATCCGTAATGGTACCACTGTAACTCCCGCTTGATTTGACAGGCTCCAAATGGCAGTCTCCCCCCGCTGCCCGACACTGAACCCCCGTTCACCCCCGTGTCAGACATCTGTCCTTCTCAGACCAGCGCTAGACACTAGGCTTTGTTTAGCTCCTGCGCTAGACACTGGTCCTATCTCGAACTTTGCGCCAGACACTAGGCCCCGTTCAGCTCCGTGCCGGACACCAGGTCCATATCACTCCCCGGAACCCCTTTCTACCATTGGGTGTTCTAATTTGGCAGGAATACTCTCGGTGGTTTTGCCGTGCCTTACCGAGGGGTGGCGATCGCATTTCCAGAGATCGTGCTCCGATTTGCGCCGCCAGATGCCGTAGGGCACTGGCCGCGCATAGAGACCCTCAATCAGAGTCAAGCCATA
>NW_012028606.1:0-2994 GCF_000956235.1 Wasmannia auropunctata | reverse complement strand
CCCCCCCCCCCCTACCTACTTCTTTCTTGACGTCAGAAATAAAAGAAATTTTTTAAACTAAATAAAACAATTGTAAAAATTTTTTGTGAATTTTTGTGAAGGGCGTATTTTATATAATTCATTCTCGTTAACTTTTAATCGGGTGGGGCTAGATAGACATTCAGAAAGTAGAATCATGCGACAAATCTTATATGTGTAAGCATATTAAAAATTGTTTATGGAAAAAAACATTTCTTTTTATATATTTAAAAAAATGTTAATATATGATTACAAAATTAATTATAGTTAGCAAATATGTTGTATAATAATATGAATTAAAGAAATATTTTCTTTCGTGTTGCAGATTTTTCGGGACAACAGCAGGCAACAACTTCAATTATGAAGATACTATAACGAACACACGCGCAAAAATGCGTTAAAGGCTGTGATTATTTTATCTGAAGCTTAAGTTTGAATAATTCAATATCGAATAATTTTAAACTATTAATTCTTTCGTTATTAATGATATTCTAGTGATATATTGATATACATGTAAATACATCGGTGCTTTTATTAATCATTAATTGGAAAACTTAAGGATTGTTTGCAACACGACAAACTTATTGAAAGTATTCTTTTGTCGCTAAAAAAAACAACTGAAAGGATAACATAATTGAGAAAATTTAGAATTCTCTCGGTTTCTCTGTTTCTATATACATATTACATATACAATATAAAAACTGTAAGCTCCAGTAAAAACAAGAGGAAACAAGGGAAAACATTAACTAGAAACAAAAACGACAAGAAAATATCTAATATTACGGGACCGGAAGTGGGATCTGTCACAGTTTCCAATTTAATAAGTGGCAATGTAGCAGTGCGTTACAATGAAGGGTCGGAGGTTGTTGTTACGGGGGATGTCGTCCTGGCAGCCCCATCCAGGTTAAGAGGAGCAATTAATCTATCAACCACGACGACGATCACGAAGACAGCGACGATAACTCCCAGTATGGATACCAGTGGTGATTCGAATATGGACACTGACAACAGTGGTTCCGCTGCTACAGGCGTCGGTACCATTGCCTCTGTCGTCGCCAACGCCGCAGCTTTGACATTGGTTAAGGCCGAGAGGCCAGATCATCTGGCAGGAACATCAACGTCACCTGCGACGGTGACTACTGTTGCTACTGGGCCGATCGGCACCGGAAATAATCTTTTTACCGGTATCGCTAACAGCAATAAGAGAGCTAAGTCAGACGATTGGCTAGCGACGAACAGTCCGGAATCGCCGCAGAACTCATTACCGAATCAGCACGTGGTTTACTCCACTTCTCAGCAGCAATTGTCGGAACAACAACCTCATATGGCCCACTCCAGTCCACTCGCGCATCAACAACAGCAAGTTAGCAATAATGGATACGCGAGTCCCATGAGCACTGGCAGTTACGATCCGTACAGCCCCAACGGTAAAATAGGTAAGTAATTATTGTTTTGATAAAACTTATTATAAAAATTGCTTTCAGAAGAGCACATGTACACATTGAGGATTATTATCTAACGAAAACAATGTGTTTTTAACATAAATCATATTTATAATATTTACATTATTGCATAATTATAATTTAAAAAAATTGAACATTAAATTTCATTCGCCCTCTAATATTTAAAACTTTTAGCAATACTTGAAAATGATTATTTTGAATAAATATATTTTAAGCACAATAAAAAATATATTAATCAAAAATTTCTTTAAAAAAAAATTAAATTGTAAGAGGATAAATGTTCATCTTTATTTACAATTAGTCAATAGACTTTTAACTAACCTTGATAATTACCTTGATTTCTAATTAACTTTTCTTAATTAATAAAAATTAACTTTTCGTAATTAATAAAAAATGTTGCAAGGAAATAAAGTATTGAAGAAAATGTTACTTTTTTATTTTGGAATATTTATTGAAATTATGATCTTAACTTTCCATCGGCAATCTGGATCTTTTACGGCACAGTCGATTTTTCGATTGTGAATTTTAAAGAATAAATATAAATCTTAAAGTTTTTGGTCCTAAAAGAACTTTCTTATATGGTAAAAATTTGTTAAAATACTTTTTTCAAGTATACATGAATTATTTTAGATTTTTATATAGTGCTAAACAATAAAAATCTGCTGCGAACTTTGGGAACCTAGATTGGAATTTTTGCATTACCGACGGAAGGTTAAATAATATGAATATACACCGTTCGAGAACGATTTTCTCATTTTACAAAAATATTTTACAAAAAAAGTATTTTACAAAAAATTAAATATCTCGACGAAAAAAATGTTGTTTTTAAAAATGTATTTTAAAGAAGAGAAATACAGCTCATCTCTAGAGATAGATTTTTTTTAAATTTCGTTTCTATGATATTTTTCCTAAATTACATAAATCGAAAATTTATGTTTTTATGTTTTATTTTTTGAAGCACTGTAGTTTGATTATCGGACAAATGTTAACAAAAAAGTGTTTTAAAATAGATTTTCTAAAGCCGGTATTCATAGTCGATTCTTATCTTAAGAATGTCTTTTGAGATGTTAAGGGTTAATATACGGTTTTGTGATTGATTTATGATATTTTAAAGTGTACTTAGAATAGTCTTAAATATAAGAACTATGAATATTGGCCTAAAAATTTTAAGATGTGAAGTCATCTGTATTATCCTTTGACTATATAATCATGGACCACTAGTTGCCCCGTCCCACCACCCTTCTCACCCATAAGGTTATGTATTCAACATGAAGTTGACTTAAACCCTGCTTCGAGTGGTAAATTGCGGGAAATTTAAAGGATATAAGACGGATGTAAGAATTAGACGGGTGGTTGTTAACCCCTATTAAGCTGGACCCCCCATCATCGCAAATTAAGTTCGGACCTAATAAAAAATTTAGTGCTATTTTGTTACTAATTAGTTGCTCTAATCCGAATTTTGTTGCTCCAGCCGTTTAGCAGGAAATCGCGTAAAAAATAGATCGGAAGAGCA
>NW_012028605.1:43740-47880 GCF_000956235.1 Wasmannia auropunctata | reverse complement strand
AGTTTCGACGATATTTACGTCGGAAAAAAAAACCCGATTTTTTTCAAGGGGTGATTTCATCCCTTCAAAACGGAATAGAGCACCAACAAAAAATAGTTTTGTATTACGGATGAACTGCTCTACTTTTACACAAAGTTTCAAATTTTTCCGAATTTTCAGGTTTCCTAACTTCTCTTGTAAGTCTGTGTGTTTTAACTTACGCAAAATACACAAACATGCTTACTTTCAGTTTTTTTTTCAATGTCAACCGCTATTATTAAAACTCATAAATATACTATAGATAGAAAAAAAAATGGAAGAGCCCGGAGAACTAATGAACTTCTATTATTCAAATTATTCAGTTATCGGAGTTGCCTTGTACTGAAGGACATTTTGAAACATGTTCGTATAAACGGAATTTTACAGTAATTAAACTATTTGACGCACGTGCAACGCAATATTAGGTATTGTAAAAAAATAAACATAAAAATACACATAAAAATGTATTGCATAAAAATGAATATTATAACAAATTGTTTTTTAATCAAAACGCCATACATTAATAAATATAACGGTAACAAGCGAATATGTGTATTTGTAAAATATGTATTTTTATTAATATAAAAAAATTATAATAAAAAAAAGGTCGGGTAAAGAAAATGTCATTTATGTCACAGTGGTATCGAAGAATTAATACGTATAAATAATTTATTATTTAATAAGATAACTTGTATCAAATTATATTTTTAATTTAAATTAAAATACTGTTGAAAGATTTAAGGTTTAAAGGCTTTATTTGTGCAATTTGTCTTGAATCTAATGATTCATAATTTTCTTATTAATTAAAATAATTAACTGACAATGAGTAATTAATAACCCTGTCAGACTTAACTTCTAATTTCATCCGCATACTTAACATTAAACAAATATCATTAGTCTAGCAAAGCAGAGATCATATAGAATTAACACAGATCTAACAGAAGTAAATATTAATTAACATAAGAAGAATGAGTTTGAGACATTGTTTAATTATTAATTTCCTCATAATTAACTTGTAAGATGAATCAAAATCATAAAGTCGTTAAATATACGTTAATTTTATTGTTTATTTGTAATTGAAATGTTTAGAAACACGTATTGACGTGTTTCTAAACATTCCAAGATAGAATAAAGTAACTTACAATTAAGGTAATCAATGCGTCTTGCATCCGGTTGTGAAAATACCAATACGAAATTACAAGTTTCCGCAAGAATATTTTAAAGACCGTAGATTATCCTGTCCGACGCGAAGCGTAACGTTATAATACGACGTTATTACAGCGAATGCACAGCAAAATCAACAATCCAATTGTGCAACGTTTATTAAGATGCGCATATAAAACGTGGATATCATTTATTATTATACTCGAAGTACTCCTTACCACAGCTCTTTCTGGTTAAACATTAAAAATTAGTCAATTACATAGTTTAAAAAAATGCAAGTATAAGCAGATTAAACTCATGCTTGAAACACAAGAATTTATCAAAGACAAGCGCAGCTGTATAACGCGATAATCTCTAGCATTCCAGCCTTATTTGGAAATCAACGATTGCATGTAAGAAATATTTTGCACGATATGATATAAAATCGTAAAAGTTTCGACTCTATTTTTCTGACCGCGATGTAGCGTTGCAGTTGACAGCTGGAAGCAACGACCGTTGGTTATAGTTTTGTACTTCATGTGCCACCGTTACGTTGTTATTGTATGTATTGTACAAAGCAATCTGCAGCGTTGACATAATCGGTTAACATAATACATAATTGGAAACTTTATTACTATATATTCTAAAAGAATCAAATTTAATCGATTGGGATATGAATTTGTAAATGTCATTCTAAATCACAAAATGCGAAGTTTCTTGCACGATGATGGACTGTATTACCATATTCAACAGCGCTTGCATAGCGTGCGTCTGGTGTATCCTCTTTTCGGTATGGTACGAGCTCGTAATAGTCGTAGGTCTCAAACCGAGCGATTTAAGTATGTCGAAACATGTCCGTTCTGTACGTTGCTTTCGGTTAAGGTATTTCTCTTTCATCAGTTTCCCCAGATTCTCGAAGAATCTCAGAAAAGTGGATTCGAGCGAGTGTTGCGTGCGTAGAAGGCAGACGCAGAAACACGGAAGAGTACGTTCGCACGATCCGAGATGCGTGAGAAATGGTTTACAATCAGTTCATCCGCGACGGAGACTCAAGGATTCCCCTTGCTTCGAACGTAATCGTGAAGATCAACAAAAATGTCGATCGTGCCGTAAAAGGGAAAAAATATGCGTTCGATCAGGAGAATGTCGAAACGTACGTCTGTGCACGGAAAAGAACAGGGAAACGTCACGAATATGTAACAGACTAGCCGAACATTCGAATAGTTACAAGTCGGATGATTCTTTGAATAAGAAGAATAACACAGATACAGATTTGAAAGCCGAAAAGAGCGATTATAGTGTTTGTAAAAGATCTTGAGATAAAAATTCAAGAATTCGGCGTCAAGAATTTAAAATAAATGTGGAATGTGAAAATTAAATAAAAATATTGGACGATAATGAAGACTGTATATTCAAGGATTCTTTCAGCGATAAAACCAATGTTGATTAAGTCAGAGGAACGTATATCTTCAGTCCGTGTTCATTAAGAAAAGCTATTTGCTTGCGCATATTTATACAAGTTTTCTTAAAATAAACTTGAATAATAAATAAGACGAAATCTCAAATATCAGGCATCATAGTGATACAATCTTGATTTATGTTTATAAAATTTATTTTTTCGATCTTTAATCTTAGAATGTATGACACCCATATAGTAAGATTTATATTGGTAACTTATTAATCTGTCAATTTGTCATGGCAATTTGTATCAAGAGTCAGTAGCAGTTACATTAGCCTCAAAATTTTGCTCGATATTATTATCATGCTTCTTGTCTGCCGTATCTTTTTGGATGACAATTTCCTTGAAAGGAGCTCGCGCTGAATTAATATCGGGGTCGTTATCGACGATCTGCACGAGTTTTTGGACTGTTGAAAATTCCATTACGATCGTCGACTTGGTATCATTTATCGTTTGAGAAGCCGCCGACAAAAATTTGTCTTTTTCATCGAACTTTCTTACTTCTAATCCTTCGCTGAAATGCATATTTAGTACACACAATAATAAATTATAATAATATTAAAAAATATATTATTTACAACATGAAAAGAGTGGTGAAATAAAATTTACGGGAATGTTATTTTCTGATCGCTTCTGCTTTGATACTCCAAACCTTTCTTAGATCGTTTCTTCTGACTTCTTTTACTTTTGTGCTCGTGACTACCATTTGTGCCGGACTTGCTAACAACATTAACATAACCATCGAAATCTGATTTTCCTTTTAGCTTTTTGGCGGTTTCTAAAGTATAGTTCTTCGATCTCTTTGAATCAAATTTTTGTTGAGCAGCAGTTTTCTTATTGTCAGGACAACAATGATGGCCATGATATTGCCACCTGATATACGACGAAATTATTAATAACACATATAATTATAATATACATATATTTAAATAATGCTGAGAGAATTATTTTATAATTTATTTACGCGAAATTGCAATAAAAAAACGAAACAGTCCGTGATAATTACCACAATGCACAGGTCGTCACTGTGGAACCGAGCATGAAAATGCAATTTACTACTGTCAAAACTATTAGTGATTCCAGCATGACTTGCCAACATTTTCGCTCGCATGAACGATTAATTGTATATGGTCACTTTACATCAAGGCACAATTACTATTAATTTTTTTTACAAACTCTTTTTACAAAAGCCACAGCTCAGACAGCCAACACATGTTCACTTTCGATAACGACATCATTTATGCTTTTGCTAATTTCATTATGCTCAGTATTTCTAATTACACTAAGAGTGTGACAACATTCAGAGAACTGGAGCATTGAATCGAAGGGGTAACCACTCAGAAAATATATGTGCATACATGAAATTAGCAAAAGCATAAATGATGTCGTTTACTTAAAATATGTCGTTTAACTTTTTTTTTATAGGTTTCTAATTTATATTTAATATACGTAATATATACTTTATAGATAACTAATATTTTGCAAATGCAAACCACGATGTACTATCAGATCGGAAGAGC
>NW_012028605.1:36158-43720 GCF_000956235.1 Wasmannia auropunctata | reverse complement strand
GTATAACACCAATCGTGGTCCGCATTTGCAAAATATTAGTGCGTTTTGAAACCTATAAAAAAGAAAGTGTCGCAACCTTTTAGTGAGCGAGTGTACATACACCTGGACTTCTGACTTCAAGACTTCACTGGACTTCACGGACTTCATCGGACTACATCGGAATTCATCGGTCTTTATCGGACTTCATCAGACTTCACTAGACTTTTATGAATATGATTGCCACTTTTCGGGTCTCCGTCTGGAAACACCGGCGAAATTTTTCAACATACTTCCAGACGAATGTTAATGTTCGGACAAGGGCATTTAAAAAACTCGACCACTCAATCAAAACTGATGAACTTTTTTTAGAAATTGAACTACATTTTTATCGGACTACGTCGGACTTCAACGGACTTCAAGGAATTCAACGGAATTCAACAGAATTCTGACAGGTTGTACATCGGAATTCAAGAGTGGTTACTTCCTCGCATTAAATACAATTTCCAACTTTGCACGATATTCACAGATTCACTTTATAAATTATATTTTATCTGTGACGTATGTAATTGAAAACATGTTTAAAAATAATTTAATTAGGTTTTTAACAGAAAACCTACCTATCTCTTATAAAGCCACATTTGCATATTATTTGATTTTTTTTATATCGCGTTTTAGAGAAAATAAAGAGAAATAAATATATATGATTTATTTCTGACATATTTTTCAATTTCAGCAGAAATGCCTTCAGAATTGGCAGGTGATCGGAAAGGGAAGATATACAGGAAGTATGTACAGATTACCATAACTGTTGACAGGGGTACCAGCCAATCAGCCACCCCGCTACGCTGTAGACCTTCTCTCCACGGGGATTCTTCTGGGGCCCTTTATAGATATCGGGGTGCACAATGATGCGGTAACCGCAATATAAAAACGGCGGTCTCGAGATCCCTTCGATTCGCGCATCTGTGTGACGTAATATAATGATGATATTACGGCTTTTCCCCCCTATCTTTCGTTCACGAATCAAGCAGCCTCGGTTGCAGTTTTCGATGCCACAATCGGCGGACCACCCTGAATGATCGTGCGTTTTACCGCCCGCGGTGAACGTGCCTGTTGATTTATTTATTCCTTCGCTGTTTGCGACAATTAGTATTATTAACGGAAAAACGAGCGAATCATATCAAGCCGAGAACAATTTGCTGATTCACAAAGAGGGAGGCAAAAAATAGTTTTCGTTAAAAAAAAACTAAATATTAAATACTAACTAAACACTTTCCGTACTTTTTCCATATTTTTCTATTTAAAATGAACCTCTCTCCGTAGTTATCCTTTTGTTTATACACTGTTAAACTATTATTTTGACTTCAAATTATAATTTATGAGTACAAAAAGTTTGTTAGGAATGATTCCATATTTAAACTTAAGAGCTTAATTAAGAAAAGTAATAATTTAACTAAGAGAACACAATTAAAAGCAGTAGTTTACCCAAGAAAGGTAATTTCAAAAGGATTATCGATTGGAATTAGAATGCTATTTTCTTATATATAACAGACATTTTATTCGTACAATATCAACTTTGGTAGCACGTCAGTTCTTTAATCGAGATGCTACCAGAGAGCTCCCCTCTATACGCGTTCAATTCTACTTGTGTCCGGGCGTGCGAAAAAAATATCTCGATTTTACGCGTTTTTCACAAGTGGCCCATGAATTATCGCCGTTCTTTCATCCCGAAAACGTCCGTTCTCTCGCGCGTCGGGATCCTCTTCCTTGGCTCGCAGACAGCCGTCCCACGTATAATATCGCGGTCACTTGTCGCTCCATTCATCAGCGACCGCAGGCTCCTCTTTAGCCCGTCACGGGCTTAGGAAAAACGAGTAGCTTTTCACTCACCGCCGCGGCCGTGTGTGCATCGTCACGCTCGTCTCTTCCCGTGTGCGCATCGAGAGTGCGCGCTCTTTCCTAGTGGCGGCCTAATTTATTGGCCAGCGTTTATTGTCGCCGCCCTTAAGCGCGACCACACAGAACGCGAACGACACCTTTATGAACTCCCACGCCATTCACAATTACGAAACCGCCCTCGCATTTTCTTACCCCCGCGTCCCCGCGTATATTGTGAGTATAATCCCGCTCTCTCACTCTATACACGCCGATAATCGCGACATCCATTCTCCTCTTTTGTGAGTTTAGCTTTACACGCCGGATAGATACCGGTGTCGCGGACGACGGCTCGCGGGATATTCGTCGTGATTCGCCGGCTGTGACGACCTCGAGAGAATCGGTGACAATGCCGAGAAAATATGGGGACTATATACGATCTAAGATGTTTCAAGTACCTCCGCGCCTAAATCGCTTTTAGGAGAAAAGAACGACTAAACTCAATAGACATGTCCGTATTGCTATTTAATAATACGGCGATAAATTTTTTTCATTCGAAGATGGAAAGCTGTGAATTAAATAGAGATAATGCCAGTGCCTTGTCTCACGGATATATAGATAAAATACAATGCGCTTTTACACATTTGCATAAAAAGTGTGTAAAAATGATTACATATGCAAACACAAGTTTTCGACATTTCATATGTCACGGTTAGCCTTGTCAAGTCTTCGATAGGTAGCTCGTTTACTTACAATTCAGCAAAGAAGAAGAAGTTAATAAGCAATTACGATAATATAGGCTTCAACAATGCGATTTCTAGTGGCATGCTATGTCATTTACTGTCATAAGGTCCTTTGTATGGGTAATCAAGGAAAAGAGGAAAGGAAACGAGTCAAGAACGAGAGGCTCATCTAGTTAACCATAACGAAGCAATTTTGCACGGCTACTCGGTCGAAACGATGAATAAGCTGGACGCAAGCTGAGTTTCGTATTCAGCATACAGCGTGTATTTCATTGAATTTTCTGCACAGTAGTAAACGAAGTCCAGCCTTTTCTTCCGTATGTCATCAATAGCCACCGATACAAATTCATGATATATTTATGTTCATCGAATTCCCGAAAGAAAGTTATGTCCAATTGTTTACTTTCAATGTCACAAATATTTTTTCTTCTTTACTGTGTAGGTTTTAGATTTTCTAAATAAAATAAATGTTTATTCTTCATGAAAGAATTGAATAAACTGAAGAATACGTAACTACACGAAACTATCACTTTAGCATATATTACTTTTTTTTTTAATTATTAACCGCTACATTTTATACCTTAAATTTTTATGTAATTAACAGAGTTACATTTGACTTTTATTTTGAATTATTTGATATGATTTATATTAATAAGCAAATGTGTTACTTTTAACCTAAATTATTTTCCTTTCTTCTTTCGTACGTGTTTTCTTTTTTTTACACTTGTAGGTTTTGCATTTTCCTCTGTCTCGTCCAATTCCTTTTCATCTTCTACATCTACATCGACATCGGTTTGTGGTGGTGCAGACGTAGGTACAGGTGGCGATGGCGGTGGCAATGACGGTGGCGGTGGCGGTATTGAGGGTGGTTTAGGCGTTCTGAGTTCCAGTTCAACGTTTCTGTTTTTCTGTTCGGAGTATTCTGCTTTCTTTTTAATCCTTAGTAAAAAGATATCCTGATCGCCTTCTCTTACATGATCGCTGTACACTTCCTGCGTTCCAGTGCTGAATTGAGGATAGACAGTGATGGTCTTGCATTGATGATTATCCTGTCCATCCTGTCCATTGCATGATCCAATCTATAAAAATTTAAATAATATATTTTTTCCGACAGAATTAGAGTTAAAATTGTAAATATTTTGTTTTCATTGATTTAATTTTTAATATACCTATATTGCCTTCTGAATAAAGATTTTATATACATTAGAAATCTATATAATAAAGAAATTACGTTAATCTTAATTATAAAATTATAAAAATATATAAAGAGTCTTTATATAAAATTAGAAATGGCATTTTTTGACTCGCAATAATGATTTTGTTACTCGAACTTATAATTTGATCAATTTTATTACTTGCGCGAATAAAAAACCGATAATTTTTAAAATTTTAAAAATTAAATTGAGAACGGAACAAACTTTATAAGCGATAGTTTGCGATTTGTAAGGGTCTTCCTTTCCGTGGAGACGGAATGCCGAGTGGACGCGAAATACAATGCGATCGTCATAATCTGCGTTGATTATTTTGGGGCCTGTTTTGCTCGTCGGTCTTTGAATTTCGACGCAGTCGCAAGGTGGATCCCAATGTTTTCGTTTCTTTTTAATCTTGTTTTTATCTTTCTCCAATCTAATAATCAACTGATTGCTAATCATCTCAGCTCCAATCTCTTGATAATATTTTGAACAAGCATCCTTGACGAGTGAATGTGACGAAGACGATGGCGAATAAAGCGAATCAGTTATTGAAGGACAGAGGCACACATCTTGTTAAAACAGTTTAAAATTATTTTAAAATATACATATGAAATTACCTTAACGTATGAATATTTACATATATTCTACTAAAAAATACTGTATAAAATTATTTTGCTATTTAAAATTGCAAAAGAATATCTTGTTTTATCTTATAGTAATCTATTTTATGATTAAATGTAAAAATGAAAAAAGATTATTTTTAAAAACGAGACATTGGCTGTCAAATTAAATCCTATAAACAATTTTTATTAAAATTTATGTCAAACTGTTTAAAAAGAAACAAGCATTTTTTACATATATCTTTATTACCTTTAGAAAATTGCATTTTTACGGATAATTTAAAGATTGCAATGTAATGTTTGTTGAAATCAAGATTATTTGTTTATTTAACGTCCCATTTTTGTAAAGCTGTGGTTAGAATCCAGTAGTATGTCTATGAACTTAGTATAGTTTGCTAAAATCGATTCTAAAATCCGGCATATTCACGCTGCTCGTTAGAAAACAAATACATCGTAGATTTGCCATTTTTCAATCAGCAACATCATTCGGACCATGTCGTTTGGATAACCCAGTCAAAATGTATGCAATAATTTACCATCATGTTACCTAATAAGTCCCGTTATTTACATACGTAATGAAGTCGAAACAGCAAGAATGATTGTGGCAACTTACAACTGTGGCTGTCCAGCTAAACCTTCTCTGATTCCTGAATCAGTCGGATTACAAGCACCTTGTTCACCTTGTTGCTTTCAATCGTACGGCGCTCCACACCGTTCGCAAATACAAACAGCACAATGTTGTACACGCTCCAAAATTACAAAAAAACCAGAACACATCTATCCGATATCTAAAGGCGAGGCTTGTTGCTGCATCAATCGTAAAAGTTTTCTTCACGTACCGTCCAGTTCAGCGCGTGTTCCTTCCGTACGATTATCATCAATCCCTCCGCAATATTCTCGTTGTTGCGCTGCCGATGCATTTAAAATGTATTCGATCCCTTCGAGCAGGCTCGCAGCGATCTCGGCATCGAAAGAGAGCGTGAGCAAGCAGTTTCCGAAGAGCAGAAGCAAATCGATTTGAAGAACGTCGAGATGTCCGAGGCGGAGCAAGCCCCAACTGACACAGTCGTGTCTGAGATCGTTAGAAAAGAGCAGCCGTACAAGGAGATTGAGGCTATCATCAATGAAAATCGCGTCACCATCAGGATGCACAAGGAGTCGGTCAAAGAGGAATACGATCCCCCGTGCGAATGCATCGGTCAAGTAGCTTCAAAAGAGTCGGCGTCGAACCAAAGAAGGTGCGACGACGGCGTCACGTTCGACATGGCCCACGGAAATTTAGAGCTCTGCAGTACTCCTCGAGAGGAGTACGCGCCGTTGTCGGCGAAGAAAACCTGCGAGGAGGCGGGATGTCGCACGGTCACGTTGTATCCGAGCGTGAAGGACGATGTCAGAAGCGCTCCTACAGGTTACCGTATGGAGAGCAGGGAAGCCAAAAGGTCAAAGGTGGTGAAAACGATCGATCTTGAGGAAAATCCGAATATATTCCTGCTGAGAATTAGGAAGCACTGTGATAGCGGCGATAGAAGACAGACAATCGATCTTGAATTCCGCGCACCTCGTCCATGGAAGAAGAAAAAGGATCTTAAACCTAAAACATTAGAGGAACATGAAGATACTGACAAGAAGTATGTGGATGACATTGACCAAGAACATAAAGACTACACCGACAAAAAGTATAAAGACGACGAGAAACATAAGGATGGCATTGACGAAAAGATCGATGCTCACAAGGAGAAAGACGAATAGAAAATTTTACAATAATACTTGTCAAAACACTTTTAACTATGTATCTTGCTCTCAATTTAATTTACTATATTTTCCATTATCTCAGTAAATTTTATATATAATAATATCACTGATATCTTTGTACGAAATATTATGCATTTAAAATGATAACAAAAGTATGACAAGAAGTCTTCTTTAATTTCATTTTAAAAATCCAAAAATGATGATAAAAAGAGATGATATTGCAAAATAAATATTAAAACAGAAAAGTTTTAATATATTCCTTTTTTTTCTACATACAATTATAACAGCCATAGATAGAATTATATTTTTGTATTATATTTTTATGTATTATCACACTTGTTGCTAGAATCTCGAATTAGAATTAAATAATTTTTAGTTTCTATTATGGAAGATACGAAAACAGATAGTTGAATAATGATCTTTATATTATAGACTCGCGCGAAGAAAAAATATAATAAGGTCTACTACATCCTCCGAGATTAATTTAGGCTATCGGCATGGTGCAGGTAATTATTAACACGTAGCAAATTGAATTTCCGGAACGTGTGAGAATAAGGAATTGAGAACTCGGTAGTCAACGCTTCTACCGCTTACGCCTCTACGAGTTCTTTGTACACGGTTAATTTGTCTCGGATCAGGTATCTCTTTTCAAAACGATAAGTCCATACAAAAATAACGTGACAGGTGTCGAATACCGCTCCCTTTGGAACAATCTATCGTAGGTGCGTAGATCAAATCTGAGATCATTTTTAAATGCAAACACAGTTTTATTAAAAATTGAATTTATATGTTAAATTTATATATTTATAATTTATATATAATATTTATTTATAATTTATTTATAATTTATTTATAATTTATATATTTATATATTTATATATTGTATAATTAAAATTTGTATTACTGTAATCTTATATTTTTAGATTTAATTTTAATTTCTGAATTTATTTTTATTTTTGGATTTAAATAATATGCACTGTGTTATTGCATATGATATCTATTTTACCTCAATGCAGTAAAACTCCATTTATCCGACCATGTCGGGAAGCAAGACAGTTTCGATAATCAAATGGTTTACATTAGAGGCTTACTAGTTTTCCCTTCTACCAGTTATCCTCTTAACCCTCTACTTATTAATTTCGATAACAGGAGCTGACGTTCAGAAAACTAAAGTCGAGCACATAGAGAAACTCTTATTATCTGAATCATTCGGATAATAAAAGCTTAAGTATAAATATATTATATATTTGGAAGCACAAACTTGTTCATAAATGGACTAACTGATAAATAGAATTCTATTATTATATAATATTTAAAGAATAACATTTTTAAAAAAGTATAGTTTTAAAGCTAATTATTGCATTTATAATTTATTATATTTATTATATTACAACAGAATA
>NW_012028605.1:25883-32245 GCF_000956235.1 Wasmannia auropunctata | reverse complement strand
TTGCATCTCCATTTGCATCCGTGCAGCTTTGTAAAGAATCAGTAAGTAATTTAATGAATTATGGGTGTCGAAAGTAGAGACTTTAAGCTTTAAAATGCTTTTTTGATCATTCCGATACGATCATTTTTGACGAAGTTACACTCTCTTGAAATTTGCCTATTTTTAGTGATCAGAATGAGTGATGCTTTAATTTTGCTGTCGAGTGTATATATATATATAGATATAGAGAAATAGGATTTTCTCAAGTGTTGTTATATTATCCGATTATTATTTGTAGATATTTCAGAACTGTAAAATTGAAGGATAGATTATTAATGCCTTCTAAAATAATCTGGTGTTGGGATTATGAATTAAAGCATCCAGACATGCTCGGACATACATATTTCTGTATATACTGTATGTTCTGTATTGTACAACTTTACATAATTTACACAAACATATGGGATCAACAAATTAAGGGCCCTCCTCCGTCTAGACGACGTAAAATTGAGTGTTTTTCAAAAGCGATTTGTAGGTAAACAGTAACATCACGAAATGTGAAACGTTTTGAGATCTCTCTTTTTTGATATTTCAACGTAAATTTTGTGTATTTATTGCGTAATATTATGTACAATATACGCGATATCTAGAATGTAGTACAGCGCTACCAAAATTTCCGGCCTATGGCGTGGTGGAAAATTTTTTATTCAATAGAGCTAGAACAAAAAATCAAAATTTTTTACAATTAGTAATGTGTTTTTAATGGCATAAACTAGAAAAAATGAAAAATAATAATTTTTCACAAAATGGCGGCGTTGTAAAAAAAAAGTATCGTTTTTCACCGAAATTTCTGTGCTTTCTCGTTGTAAATAAAAAAAACTATTTAAGTTATTATAAAATCCCTAGTTCATGCCATAGCGATAATTCAAACATGCAGACCAAATTTTAAGTCAATCGGATTATTAGTGTGGGAGTTTTCTACCACGCCGACTTCAAAAACATGATTTCGAGAAAAACACGTTTAAAGTTTGATAACATATTTAAAGCAATATAATAACAAAAATTCAGTCTCTACCATCTCAATCGGCTATCCCTACACACTTTAAAGTATTAATTATTTATGAAAAAAAAAATCGATTTTTTTCTAGAAAGTTCTAGACGGAGGAGGGCCCTTAATTAACGCCAGTTCTGAATGGCCTATTAAAAAGTTCCTGTGGCAAGAATAATCTCGTTGATTTGCCATTGCTCAGAAGTGATCTCAGAAGTAAAATCCAATGTTTCTAACCGAATTTGAACCTAGTTGTCTTTAGCATATAGAATGTACGCATTTATGTACGCATTTAGATACGATGCAAACGTACATGCATCTCTTTTGCGTCGCCACACTACAAATGCCTACTTTAGTATTACAATAAACATGCAATGTTACATAAACAAATTCCAAGGTCGCATGAAACAACACACGTACTTTATAACTTAAATAACTTAAATAACTTGTTAACTGTGTTGTATTGGCTAACTAACAGCCGCCAGCATTTTATATGTTTAAACAGATGTTATTAAAATTTTCATAACTTTTACATTCAACAGTTTTTAAATAAAATTTGAATTATAGGTTTATTATGATATCTACTTAAATGTATTACACTCAGTTTTAATTTTTATGTCATTAAAAAATGCGCACACACAAGCTGTATAATAATAAACTAAATTTTATTTTACTTTTGAAACATTTTACATAAAAATAGAGTAAATATTTACTTTTACTAATATTTCTTTGTCAAATGGTATATTGTTGAAATCATATAATTTTCAATAAAATAGAATAATAGAAAATTCATAAACAAAGCTAGTCAAACTTTTTGTTAATTTTTAGCGCATACCTACTTTTTAGCTGCGTTCGGGCAGCGCGCTATTGTCATTTTACTTTTATCATTATATTCATTAGACCTAAAACAAGGACAAAATGACTGCGCAGTAATGCTGATAATGCATTTCCTGAAAGCAGCTTTTGTAAATAATATGTGTATATCGAGCAGAATAATAAAATAATATAATATTATTTGTAAAACAATTAAAAAAGTGTATCATATTGTTATCTGCGTTCTCAAGTAAGTGACAAATATCATTTGATTTCATATGGTAATTAAAAATTCAAACGCGTAATAATATCCTACTAATTTATGGAAGTTTTTTAAAAGCATTATATGTTCTTAGATACTGTATACTCTATACTTAAAATTATTTCTTTTGAAAACTATGCATAACAAGTAATAAAAAATATATTCTTTATTCTTTACTTGTCATAACAAATTTTATCTTTGCGAGTATTGTATCGTTTCTTAGATGACTTTTTATAATAATATGCAATTGTCAATAAGACAATTGTACATATTGCATGTTAAAGTGGCCTCTATTAATATGCGCTCTCTCTCTCTCTCTCTCTCTCTCTCTTTCTTCCGCAAGTTACATAATGTTAATTATAAAATTGAATATGTCAAACATGGCATATGCGCAGTTGTGCAAATAAAGACGCTGTAATTAAGTCAAGCGACCTTTTATTGTTACATACGCTTATCGAAACTTTTCAATACGTTTCTAAAGAGTATATATTTCTTTTTTTAAATATTTTTTTAATTATATATTGAACTGTTTATTTCAAAAAGCTATTTATATCAAATTTAATTTTAACACATGCACTTGCATATAATTTTTTAATTTACGATATTTTACGATATTAATATTATTGTAATATTTCGAAATTTTAAACTACCTTGTTTATGTAAAATATAAAGATATAGTCAATATATTTTGTCAATTAAAGAACATTTGTGTTTGTCATATGTGATTTTTTATTTTGGCAATAAACGCAAATAATAAGAAAATTAACTATGTTTGTTAATATTAAAAGTAAAATATCAAAATAAAGATTATTCCGGAATATTATACATAAAAAATATTAAAAGTACTGTTATTACGTTGTAGTCTCGAGTTTTTTGTGCAAATGTAAACAATAAGTAAATATTAACTTAAATACATAAAAGAGATACATTGATAATTTCTAGTAGAAATGAAGTATGAAATGAAGTAAACAATACCTCTACTAGACAATAGCTCTACTGTTTGTATAATGTACAAGTGATGAGATAATGTTTTCTTAATGACGACAGTTGACAACAAGAAAGGAAAAGAAGGCAATAATAAGTAAAGCTGTGAATAAACTAAAATGTTAATGTATCATGCTAATGACATTAACTGCGCAATCAATAGACAGAGTGTTTTTCAAATGTTTTTTAAATATTTATGTTTCATTAATTATACATTGTACTATTCATTGTAAAATTAGTATATATTAAATACTTAATTTACACATACTTATTAATTACTTATTCAAAATAATAATTTTAAGATGATATTTATTTTATGCTTATTTAACATTTATTTAATATTAATTTTACATTAATTATTTATTAATTAAAATAAGTACACAAAAGATAAAATAGGTATAGCTGACGTGATTAATTCTGCATTCGAAATTATTTATAATTTTAATAATATATCAATTTTTAGAAAATTAAATAAATGAAAGTAAATTCTTTGTGTATATAATATACTTTCACAAAGAGCTACAAAGCTGCAACACAATAATGCATATCGTAATTATAAAAATTTTTGTAATTATTACATAACAATTCATAAATGAGAATAAGCAACATTTTTCTTGTAATTGTTAAATACATCACTGCAGTTAAGAAGAAGTTTGTATACTCTACGTTCTACATTCTATAATATCAATGACATTTGCTGCATGTTTCAAACATTCATACTTGTAAATATATAACAGTATTTAAAAATAACAAAATGAAAACTATTTAGAATAACATCCTTTTCTGCTTTGCATAATTTTACGTTTATTGTATCAAATTATTATAGTTTTTACTTTTCATTTGCTTTAATGAATTTAATAAATTAATTTATTTACTTCAATAAATTTTAATGAATTTTTTCATTTGGTGTTACGAAAGAGATAAATTGCTTCAATTTTTTAAAGTGTTTTATTACACTTATATGGTATTATATTATGTACAATTAAAAATATTAGAAAAATAAAAAAATTATTATAAATTGCCTTCAATAACATAATAAATATATAATAATAATGTCCTTATATAACAGTCCTCTACGTACAAAATTATTCTTCTGATTTCTAAAAACGATTACTAAAAACTTTTATTTAACTTTGAATCAAATACATATATGAAGCTAAAAAAGAAAGACATATAGTGATTTTTACACTTAATTTAATGAAATAATATACCAGATAATATATTTGAAACTCATGAATTAATGACATATGTTAAACTTTTGATATCAATAATATTAAAAATTAAATTATCAGGAAACGCAAACTGCGATAATAATAAACATAAAAATGAGAAATGCAATTAAAATAATGTTGCGCTCGTCGCAGAGCGGTACTTGCGCGCGAGTCGAAATCGGTACTCCCGGACGCGCGCGGGGAAAATAAATATAACACACTCTTTTAAAAAAAAGGAACGAAACGTTTATTGCTAATTAAATCGTCTTTTTATGTCGCAAGCGGTATTTTATAATCGTCGCGGCTTTCGACGGTACGAAACGACGACACTACGTTGCTCCCGGCAACCGTCTTTCTTTACTTTGCGCGATACTTCGCGCGGTCGCTCGACTCAAGCCGCAATTAGAAGATACAGAGGCAGGGGCACAACACTACCCCCCTTCTTCGAGATTGTCGTCCCGACAATCTTCTTTAAGGAGATATTCTGCAGGGTTTTCTGCTCCAATTCCGGAACGGACTCCAGGGCTCCAGGATGGTTTCCTGTTCTACCCCGGGCTGCTGCCTCAGGTTACCGAACTCCATCCTTTTCCAGATCCCAATCCGCTTCCTCCGAAACTTCGGTGCTTTGCAAGGATCGGATCTCAACGACGCCTCTCCGCGGAAGTGGCCAACTCCCACAACGACCCCAACAAAATGTTGCGCTTGTCGCAGAGCAGTACTTGCGCGCGAGTCGAAATCGGCACTCCCGAACGCGCGCGAGGGAAATAAATATAATACACTCTTTTAAAAAAAGGAACAAAACATTTATTGCTAATTAAATCGTCTTTTTATGTCGCAAGCGGTATTTTATAATGTACACGTCGAAAGCCGCGACGAAACGACGACACCACGTTTCCCCCGGCAACCATCTTCTTTTTTTTTCACTTCGCGCGATACTTCGCGCGGTCGCTCGACTCAAGCCGCAATTAAAAGATACAGAGGCAGGGACGCAACAATAATAAATAAAATAATAAATCCTTATTCCAAGAGGCAAAGAGAAGACAAATTATCTGTTAATCACTATCTTGATTACATCTAATGTAATTTTTTATACTAATTATATTAATGACTTATTTCACTGTTTAAAATTTTTTTAAATGCCTAAAATTTCAAAAATAGTTTTTAAATTTTAAATGGAATTTTACAAATAATATTTCAGATTGTATATTGCATCAAATGCTTGCAAAACAAGAACATAAAAGAACGCAATCTGCAAGAAAAATCATTAAATTATAAAATATTCCTTTTTATTATTAATATGCAAAACGATAGTAAAAAATAAAACAATACAAAACAAAAATTGTAATAACACAATTAAGAAGGAATAAAAAATTAGACGTAGTATAATTCACTATAATTTTATAAATTAAGGTCAAAAAAATTAATGTTCATTTTTGGAATAATTATAATGCATGAAAAAGATAAAATACTATCTAGTAGGAAACGTATAAAAATTACAAAAGTTTAATGATAACGGTTTATAATGCCTATATTATTAATGATAACATTTTTAAGTGATAACATATAGTATATAAAGGATAAAAATTGAGACCACTTTCTACATATAAAGTTGTGTGTCTTTAAAAAGAAGTTTTCAATATCCAAGAATAAGAACACAAAAAAATATTATGGCTGCAGTGGCTTCTCTTTTGTATTTTGCCATAATGGCGGAAGTATTTGCTTCTATAACCGCGACAGATTATTGCAATGTGAATTCGTGCACGTTAAAAGAAGTAAACGTTAAAGATCATACAATGTGCAAGTATACCGTGAGTAAGATTAGTTGCATGTATATTTTTTCTACATGTGTACATGTATTGGATTATCCGGAAAGTGGTTTTTCATCTGCGGTTTTTTCATCTGCGCGAATACCAGTTTAAATTTTGCAAAAAATAAGTGACCATTTAAACTTGGTCCCGTGAAAACCGCAGAACTTTCCGGATGACCAAATATATATTATATATATATATATATATATATATATTATATATATATATATATATATGTATATACATACATATATATG
>NW_012028605.1:19248-24324 GCF_000956235.1 Wasmannia auropunctata | reverse complement strand
ATATTTTAACATATGTTTAATCATATATGTGGGGCATTCTCTATCAAAAGGGCCACTCTTTCTGTCCACTACAATTTTTGAGATAAAATATTTAAAAAGGTCTTAAAATTTTTGTTGAAGTGTTTACTTATTTATGCCGTATGGCCTTTTTAAAAATTCAAGATTGCGGATTTAGAATCGTGATTAGTATGGATTGTCGTCAAAAAATGTTGAAAGCTAATTTTAATTACTGAAGTACAGGAGGCTAGGAAATTTTACTATTTCCATAAATTAACGTTTTGGGGGTTACTGAATACGAATTTGTCAAAAATTGATTTTACTATTATTTCTTCCCTATCAGACAATACAATTTTTGTCTATAGTATTTTTCGCTATGATAGATACTGTCAGAGATAATAGTTTACAACACTTTAAATGCCTCTGTTTCTGTATACATTTAAAAAATTTTTTCTTGTAAATAGTATTAGAATAGTATTAATTTAAATCAATAAATTACTTTAAAATGCATACAATATATTTTTTAATGAAACTAATAAACAATTTATTTATAGACTTGATAAGCCTACAGCTCATTATTCTCAAATGGTCTGGGCTGACACGACAAAAATCGGTTGCGGACAAGCAAAGTATAAAGAAGGTGTTTGGAATGTGCATTACTTAGTTTGCAACTATGGTCCAGGTGGAAATATCGATGGTTCGGAAGTATATAAAAGGAAATAAATCTGTCCAGCAAATAATGGAAATGAAATTTAAAAAAGCAGCACAGAAATATGGAAAATGCACAACAATATATTTTATCGCTAAAACTATATAGTCGTAATTTTTATAATAGTGTCAATAGAGAGACATATAATATTCTTTTTTTTCTTTCCTCCTCTGTTTTCTTTCTGTTAATATCTGTTGACAACAAGATTTTCAATAACTATTAAATATAGTGCCTTTTAATATCAAGCAAATATAACAATACATATAATTTCTGTTGTTACAATATATTTAATAATAAAGATATGCAATGAATAAATAAATGATTTTTCTTTAATTCTTGAAATACATATTTCAATATACGTATTATACACATTTGTTGTAATATATTGTAAAGCAACAATGCCTTTTATTATTAGTCCTATTATTCTGTTCAAGAATAATTATTAATATAAAATAATTGACAAAAAATATATGAAATATTTTATATTTTATATCAAAATATATCAAAATTCCTCTTGTTCGATAAATACTTTCTCTACAATTGTTAAATGTGTTAACATAACTTAAAACATGACATAATAATTGTATAATTTTTGCTGTTATAATAAATCAAGAAGATTTAAAATAAACAAAACAAATTTATAATTTTAATAATATATAAATTTTTAGAAAATTAAATAAATGAAAATAAATTCGTTGTATACATGATATACTTTCACAAAGAGCTACAAAGCTGCAACACAATAATACTTATTGTAATTATAAAAATTTTTTTAATTATTACATAACAATATATAAATGAGAATAAGCAACATTTTTCTTGTTTTAATCGTTAAATACATTACTACAGTTAAGATGAAGTTTGAATACTCTACGTTTTACGATCTACGTTCTACGTTCTACGATATCAATGGCATTTGCTGCATGTTTGAATTATTTATACTAGTAAATATATAACAGTATTTAAAAATAATAAAATGAAAACTATTTAGACTAACGTTCTTTTCTGCTTTGCATAATTTTTTGTTTATTATATCAAATTATTATAGTTTTTACTTTTTATTTGCTTTAATGAGTTTAATGAATTAATTTATTTACTTAAATAAATTTTAATGCATTTTTCCATTTGGTGTTACAAAAGAGATAAATTGCTTCAATTTTTTAAAGTGTTTTATTACACTTATATGATATTATATTATGTACAATTAAAAATATTAGAAAAATATAAAAATTATTATAAATTGCCTTCAATAACATAATAATTACATAATGATAATGTCCTTATATAACAGTCCTCTACGTACAGAATTATTCTTCTGATTTCTAAAAACGATTACTAAAAATTTTTATTTATCTTTGAACCAAATACATACATAAAGCTAAAAAAGAAAGACATATAGTGATTTTTACACTTAATTTAATGAAATAATATACCAGATAATATGTTTGAAATTCATGAATTAATGTTATATGTTAAACTTTTAATATCAATAATATTAAATTATCAGGAAACGCAAACTGCGATAATAATAAACATAAAAACAAGAAATGCAATTAAAATAATAAATAAAATAATAAATCCTTTTTCCAAAAGGCAAAGAGAAGATAAATTATCTATTAATCACTATCTTGATTACATCTAATGTAGTTTTTTATTCTAATTGTATTAATGATTTATTTCACTGTTTAAAATTTTTTTAAATGCCTGAATTTTCAAAAATAGTTTTTAAATTCATGGAATTTTATAAATAATATTTCAGATTGTATATTGCATCAAATGCTTGCAAAACATAAAAGAACGCAATCTGCAAAAAAAATCTTTATATTATAAAATATTTTTTTTTATTATTAATATGCAAAACGATAGTAAAAAATAAAACAATAAAAAACAAAAATGGTAATAACACAATTAAAAAATAATTAAAAATTCTACGTAGTATAACTCACTATAATTTTATAAATTAAAGTCAGAAAAATTAATGTTCATTTTTGGAATAATTATAATGTATGAAAAAAATAAAATATTATCTAGTAGGAAATGCATAAAAATTACATAAAAAGTTTAATGATAACAGTTTATAATGCCTATAATATTAATGATAACATTTTTAAGTGATAACGTGTAGTATATAAAGGATAAAAATTGAAACTTCTTTCTACATACAAAGTTGTATTCTTTAAAAATAAGTTTTCGATACCTAAGAATAAGAATACAAAAAAAGAAGTTTTCGATATCTAAGAATAATAATACAAAAAAATATTATGGCTGCAGTAGCTTCTTTTTTGTATTTTGCCATAATGGCGGAAGTATTTGCTACTATTGCCGCGACAGATTATTGCAATGTGAAGTCGTGCACGTATAAAAAAGTAAACGTTAAAGATCATACAATGTGCAAGTATACCGTAAGTAAGATTAGTTGCATGTATATTTTTTCTACATATGTACAGTCATTGACACATCGGTTGCGACACTTTCTTTTTTATAGGTTTCAAAACGGACTAATATTTTGCAAATGCGGACCACGATTAGTGTTATACTGTCTCTAGACTAAAGATATAGTACATCGTGGTTCGCATTTACAAAATATTAGTTATCTATAAACTATATATTATGTATATTAAATATATATTAGAAACCTATAAAAAAAAGTGTCGCAACCGATGTGTCCACGACTGTACATGTATTGGATTATTCGGAAAATTCTGCGGTTTTTTCATCTGCGCGAATACTAGTTTAAATTTTGCAAAAAATAAATGACCATTTAAACTTAGTCCCGTGAAAACCGCAGAACCTTCCGGATGACCAAATATGTGTATAGATATAAATATATATAAATATACATATACATATATTTAAGATATGTATAGAAAAAGTTATTTTCTTCTCTTTCTTTTCTTAACTTACGAAAAATATGTATATATGTAATGTATAAAAAATTCTTTTATTTTCTCTAAACAAAAACTTTCATTTTTATTTTTTTAGAAATATTATTAAGATACTTAATAAAACGATGTAATCTATACATTATGCACTTAGCTAATTCTAAAAATACCGTAGTCACCAAATCCAGCGGCAGCTTGTGGACAAGGATCTACTTTTGGTCTTAGTAAGGTTCAGAAAGATGAAATAGTAAGTACGCACAATCGATTGAGACAAAAAGTCGCATCAGGCCAGGAAACCAGAGGAGCTCCAGGTCCACAACCTGCGGCAGTTAGCATGCCAGACTTAGTAAGACATAATATTATAATACATTATTAATAATAAGTTAAAATATGTAATAATCGAAAAAACGTTAGATAAATATTTATATCTTAATTTATTTTAAACAATTAAATTTTACTTCAAATTTAAAAAAAAAATTTAAAATTATGATTGAACTACGAGAGTTTTAAAAAATTCAATAGTTTTTTAAGATTATAATATATTAACCAAAAAATTAGCATAACAACAATGTGTTGCTTAATACTATAAGTAACATTAATTAAATTGATTTCAAAATGTTTTATGAAATGTTTAAATGACACTATATCGTGATCGTCTGTGTAAAGTAAATGTATAAAGATACTATAGATTTTCTTCTGACGGATATTTATTTATAATTAACCAAGAATTTCGAAATATTATCTACAATTTAATATCATGTAATACAAAAAGAATGTATTTGATAGAATATTAATATTTATAAAATATATTACATACACAATACAAACTAGAATATGCTATATTACAACATATAAAATTGTAAATTATGGAATTTTTTTCCAAACTTTCGTAACAGTATACAGATACATATGAAATTATACATAAAATTATATGCATATAAAATTACATACACATATTTTCTTAGACCTGGGATGACGAAATAGCAACGATTGCACAAAGATGGGCCAATCAATGCAATTTCGATCATGACAAATGCAGAGATGTGGGTAAGTAGATTTTATATAATTGTATTTGTAATTTATATAATTGTATTTGTAAATTAAATATATATATAATAAATATATATATAATAAATCTATCTATTAGCAAATGATGCATGTCATTACAGATAGATTTCAAGTTGGTCAGAACATAGCCGAATATTCCACTACGGGCAAACTGCCCAGTTTGTCAAAAATGATTAAAAATCAATGGTACGATGAAGTAGATAAGTTTAATGGAAATAAAATGGGCCCATATAAGTAAGTATCTTTAATACTTATCCATATATTTTAAATATATATTTTAACATTAAATTATATTATACAATTATATATATACACACACAATATATATATATATATATATACCTATATATATACACTGCTCAAAAAAATTATGGCATAGAAAAATTTTGAGCAAAAATTGGTCAACTTTGGTTAACGGTA
>NW_012028605.1:11136-17805 GCF_000956235.1 Wasmannia auropunctata | reverse complement strand
TATATATATTGATAATGAGGGATACAAAGAAAAGAGAACCCGAGATGAGGAACACAAAATGAATCGGCACGCTCTCGCTCGCTTCTCGCCGCTGCGCTCTTTTTTTAAATAAACAAAAAACGCGCCTTTCTTCTCGCTAAGCAACTCCCTCTACGCACGCGCAACTTAAAACGAAATAATCGCTCGATCGCTACCTATATCCTACATATGTATATATTTTAACTGTTACACATATACAGAGACCGCCAAAGGTCGTGATCACCTAAATAATATCTGAACGATTCAAGATATTGGATTGAAATTTATAGAGTTCCAATGGCAAAATGTAATCTGTCATTTAACCTTGGAAACACTTACTTCAATCCTTCAGGGGAGGCAGGGGTTAAATAGTAGGGTCGAATGAGAACTCGTTTGAAAAGATTTTTTGGGAAAAGAATGCGAGGTCGTTGAAGACTCTACGATTTTTTTCGCAGAGTTATCCTCATATGAATATTGGTGTTATTTAACACTTTTGAGGTCTACGATGAGAACGTGAGGAAGATAAAGCTTCGCGCATATTCCTGAGTGGAAATGCATGTGAAAAACCGCGCACGCGCGCGCGTGTGTGTGTGTGTGTGTGCATGAGGTCATGCACGAAATCTTATCTTCCTCCGTCCCGTCCTCACGTCACGGCCGTATTATTATATGTCGATAATAATTTATGTCCAAGTAGAAGCGCTTCAGAAATTTAAAAGTTATAACTTTGTTTTTTTTTAATAAAATTGTATATTTTTTACATAATATGATTTATCTAATATTATTCCGTATAAAAATATTAAGATAAACATATCAAAAATTTAATAGTTTACGAGATATTTCATATTTTATGTCAAAATATAGCATGATAAAGTATAAAAAATATCATAACAGATTTTTCGATACCTTTATTTCAATACTTTTATATAAAAAATAATTAGAAGAATATTGTGTAAAAAAAATCATATAGTTTTATTTAAGAAAAGTTTACCTTGAAATCTCCGAAGCGCTTGGATAAAAATTATTATCGTCATATACTATCTCCCTTTGTACCGTGCAAATTTGATCACAAAAATTTTCTTTTAAACCTTTTAGATTTGAAGATATTTAGATGGAAATAGTTATTATAAGACATCCTGTATATGTAAAATATACAAAATATCGTAAATTATTGGTTTATTTATATCTCTACCATAATATTTTTATATCCAGTATAAAAATACATATCATATACAAGTATCTATACAAAAAAAAATCATACAATTTTATTTAAAAAAATGACATTAACCTTTATATAAAAAAAAAATCAATTTTTCAAAAATTGATTTTACCATTATTTCTTCCCCTTCAGACAATATAACTTTTGTCTGTAGCATTTTTCTCTATAATGCGTACTTTTAGAGGAAATAGTTTGTAATACTTTGAATGCCTTTGTATCTGTATATATTTAAAAAGTAATTTCTTGTAGATAATATTGAAACAGTATTAATCCAAATCATTAAATTATTTTAGAGTGCATTTATAATATATTTTTTAATGAGACTAATAAACAATTTATTTATAGATTTGACATGGATACAGGCCATTATTCCCAAATGGTCTGGGCTGACACGACGAAAATCGGTTGCGGACTAGCAAAGTATAAAGAAGGTGTTTGGAATGTGCATTACTTAGTTTGCAACTATGGTCCAAGTGGAAATTTTCCGGGTCGGGAAGTATATAAACAGAAATAAATCTGTCCGACAAATAATGAAAATAAAATGAAAAAAGCAGCACAGAAACGTATGGAAAATGTACACAAGCAACGTTACATTTTATCGCTAAAAATATATAATTATAATTCTTATATAATAATGTCAATAAAGAGACATATAATATTCTTCTCTTTCTTTCCTCTTTTTTTCTTTTTTTTTAATAATATCGTTTGATAACAAGATTTTCAATAACTATTAAATGTAGTGCCTTTTAATATCAGGCAAATATAACAGTAGTCAGTACATATAATTTCTGTTATTATAATGTATTTAATAATAAAGATATGCAATAAATAAATAAATGAGTTTTCTTTAATTGAATAAAAGAACTACAAGGCCAGATGATATTGCCAATAGATATACCATATGTATATTAACATATGTATATTAACTAGATACATAAATAAATAAGGTTATATACAATTATGCTTTTCGGACGTTTCAATGAATGCTTGAATGAACGGTCATTCCTCAACGATAAGTTACAATTTAAAATTTACATACTCAGTACCAAAATTGTTACATAAGTTATAATTCAAAATCTCTCACATAATACGCATGGTAAAACTCCCTTGTGGTATCTTCATGATCGTATGATTCTCTGGTAATAACCAATAAGATGTAGTGCGATCGATTCTCATCTTATTTGATTTACAAAAGTCACACACACACACACACACACACACACACAATGCGCAAAAGTCGACCAGCAACTTCCCTGTAGTGTGCACTAGACAGACAATGCCGATAATAATTGAACAAAAATGCAATGAAAACTTTGACGTGCCGTGACTTCGCAAAAAAATAGTATAAAGTTTTATTTTTATTCAAATTTGTAGAAAAAAGTCCAAACTTTACGATAATTACCATAATATTTATAGAAAAAATTTATTCTGTCCCGTAAAGTGCGTCAAATTATGCAATTTTTTTGGAGATGTAACATGGTCTTTATTTTTCAAAAGCTAACGGGTGGGAGGAAACGTAGATTAAAAATCGAAAGCATTTTTAAGTATAAACTTTACGCTTGAGAATGGAAAAAAAAAACTCTTCGATATGACCATTTTTCGCGAAGTTACAATTGTCTAAAGTTATGCGACATTTTGATATAAATTTAACTATGCGTTAATTTTGTTGACCAATGTGTTATACCATGTGTTATTGACCAATATGTATTAAATAAATCTTATAAACATATAATAAATTACAAGTTCAAAATAAGTTTAGTTAAAAATAAATTATAAAATTATTTGCATTATTTACGATAGTTCTAGTAAAAAAGTAAATATGCTCTTGAAATAAATTGTATCACCAAAACAGAAAAAAGATAAAGAACGAAAAAACAAGGAAAACATAAAAGTTAAATAAAAAGGTTAATGATGCCGATAATATTAATGATAACATTTTTAGTGATAACGCGTAGTTATAAATTAGAACCGCTCTCTATGTAAAGCTGCATTCTTTAAGAATCAAGAAAAAGTACTTATTAGCTAATAACATAAAAATATCATGGCAGTAATTTCCCTTTTGTACTTTGCCATAATGGCGGAAGTATTTACTACTATAACCGCGACAAATTTTTGCAATGTAACATCGTGCACGTATAAAGAAGTAAACGTAAAGGATCATACAATGTGCAAGTATACTGTAAGTAGGATTAGTTGCATGTGTATATTTTACATATATATATATAGAGGATATATTATTTTCGTCTTTTTCTCTTTTTAACTTATGAAAAGTATGTAATATATAAAAAAATATTTTATTTTATCTTAACGGAAACTTTTATTTTTATTCTTTTAGAAATGTTATTGTTGAGACAATAAAACAATTTATTCTATATGTAATGAATGTACGAGTAGTTACAATTAGCTAATTCTAGAAATTATTCTGTAGTCTCCAGCACCAGCAAGGACTTGCGGATACTTAGCTAGACCTGGCCTTAATCGGGCTGATAAAAATGCTATAGTAAATACGCATAACCGATTGAGACGGAAAGTCGCATCAGGTCAGGAAACCAGAGGAAATCCAGGTCCACAACCTGCGGCAGTTACAATGCCAGACTTGGTAAGACATAATATGTAACATCATTATTAAAAATAAATTAAAATATGTAATAATAAAATATTAAACATTAAGTAAATGCTTGCATCATAATTTAATTTGAATTAATTTTTTTTAAATTTTTTAAAGATATATGAAATTATGATTTAACTATGATAATTTTCAATTAAAAATTTAATAGTCTTATTTAAGATTATAACATATTTTATATAAACCAAAAATTAGCAATACTTAAAGAAAGAAGGTGATATTATTGTCCCACATTAATTTACATTTTGTACAATAAGTTTACTAACACAATCAATATTTTAAGCTGAAAACTTGATGATTTTGTCAAAGAGTTATTTAGTTGATTCTAGATATTCAACGTAATGAAATATTACTTAGGATATTATTTATAAAAGTATAACAACACTGTGAAATGAGTCGAAAAAGAATAGAGGTGTTAATACGTCTCCCACAAAAATAGATTTGAAAGATTGGTTTTTTTATTTAAAAAACACAATGTTTTGTTGCCAATACATGTACAAAATAATAAAATATTACAAAAAATATTGCTAAATGTATACATAAATGCATATACACATTCAAATCTCTTTCTCATATAAGCTGCTGTCAGTATAAAAAATCTATCGTACATGTAACATGAATTATAGATTAACAGCTGCGATCAAATATCTACTTACAGAAATCTCAAAAAAGGATTTCAGAACGCTTTATTATCAGCACACTTAAGGGGTTATATTAACAAAATACCACGCTATTGTTTAACTTCCTTAGTAAAAAAGAACTATTAGTGCAGTAAAAACACTACTGAAATGTAGTAGTCTCACTGCTATACCAGCAGTGCCACTACTACATTTCAGTAGTGTTATCACTGCACTAGTAGTTCTTTTTTACGAGGGTTTGCATAAATGTATAGTGTGTACAGCCCAATAAATGTTAAATAAGGAAAAAAACATTAAAGCGTACACGAATATATGTATATTCGTGAGAATATACGACCATGTTTAAAAAAAGTCAGGAAGTATGATATGTAGGGTACACCGGGGACATAAGTAACACTTTTAATTTAAAGTCTTATAACAGTTAAATTATAATATTTACGTTAAAAAAACCTATATCTTTAGATGTAAAATTTATTTAAGTACAAAATTTTCTTGTGTAAAATCCATTTTGTAATGTAATTAGGAAAAAAGTTATTACTGTTTAAACATTATGAGGAATACCGTTACAACCATCCCAGCCCTCGGGACGATTGTACCATTTTATTTATTGATAAACACTTAGCTGTTTATTAAGTTTTACGCAATATAATTATTTATAATCATATATGTTAATGTTATATATATGTATATACAGTTTCCGCCAAAAGTTCGGCCAAAAGCTAAATAATTTCTGAACGGTTTGAGATATTGGATTGAAATTTATAGAGTTACAATGGCGAAATGTAATCTATCATTTAATCTTGAAAACATTTACTTCAACCCTCTGAGGAGGGCGGGAAGGAGGGACGAGATTGAAAATCTTAGATGGTATGTAGGATCGAATAAGGGCTCGTTTGAAAGGGCTTTCGAGACAAGAAAAACGCGAGATCGTTATGAGGTATTCTACGATTTTTTTTCGCAGAGTTATGCTCATTATTGAACATTGGTGATTTTTGGCATTAACGAGGTTCACTGCGAGAACGTGAGGAAGATAAGGCTTCGCGCACGTTTCTCACATAAACATATGCTCTTCCATTTGCATTTCCATTCGGAACATGCGCGAAGGCGTATTTTATTTGCTAAAATAATATTTTTGATTTAGGTAAGATGTAATGTATGATACTTTTTTTATATACTTAACGTAATTTTTTTTAATGAATGGTACCTCGATAACTATATTGCGAAGATCGTAAAATGGTAAAAGACTTTTCGAATCAGTTTAGCCCACTCTACCTGCCCACGAGCGGTTTACCATTAAATACCGGACACCCTGTATACCTATTATAGTTTTAAAAATATTCGCGATATTACAACTGTATCCTGTTATTTTTGTTCACGATCTACCATAATTAAATGCTAAAATTGTACCTTGAAAACATTTTAAAATGCTTGAAAGTAAAAATATATTATAACAAATGCCGACTATTATGTATTATTATGTATTATTGCCACTGTATAACAATGATTCTATCAATTCCATCCTGTATAAGTGTGTAAAGACATAGAACTATCTTTTCTTCCAACAGATATTTATAATTTATTATAAAATTTAGGAAATGAAAATTTGTCTATAATTTTATGCCATGTAATAGTGTATTTACAAGAGCACATATTTAAGATACGTTATTAAAACATGTACAAACTAAATATTAATACACATAAAATATAAACTAGATATATATAATATGCAATGACTATTACAATATATAAAATTGTAAATGGAATTTTATTTTAAACTTTGATGACAATGTATAGATAAATATATACATTACAAACCATGCGCACGCACGCGCACGCACCACACACACACACACACACACACACACACACACACACACACACACACACACACACACGTGTGTATATAAAATTTTATATGCGTGGACATATTTTTTTAGAGCTGGGATAAGGAATTAGCAACGGTTGCACAAAGATGGGCCAATCAGTGAATTATGGTCATGACAAATGCAGAGATGTGGGTAAGTAGATTTATATAATTACGTTTATAATTGTAAATTAAGGAGGTTCGTTAGATCACTTGCGGGGGTAGGTGGCAAGAGGAGTATGCCTATAGATGTGTCTTTGTCGTTGCATTGAACATATATTCCAACACACATACAGATCGGAAGAGC
>NW_012028605.1:0-6947 GCF_000956235.1 Wasmannia auropunctata | reverse complement strand
TTCCAAGTGTGTAAATCTGTAATCACTTTTTACGCATTTAAACGCGTGTTATATTTTTACACACTTTATTTGTGTTTTACACAGTTAAATGCATATTTTTTACAGGTTTACACATATTATTGTAAAAATTAAGCGTGTAAAAATATGCATTTAACTGTGTAAAACACAGATAAAATGTGTAAAAATATAACACGCGTATAAATGCGTAAAAAGTGACTACAGATTTACAAACTTGGATTTGAAGTGTAGTTATGTATTTTATAAATTCAAACAAGTAATGAACGACTGTGCAAATGTTATTACTCATTATGAACACACAACGAACGTTAATATCTAATCTCAAATACTGTACCCGCAACATCTTAGAAAATTTTTTAAAATTATTTTTTAATTACGTAAACCATCAAATCTATTATAAATTTTATAAACATAATATAAATTTACAGTATTAATATTGTAATATTTTAAAATTTATTAAAATTTGAAAAAGTTACATATAATAAAATTTGTGTAAATTAAAACAAGTAAAAGGGAAGGTGTTAAAAAAAGCCGATTTTGGCCCCCAAAGGTGTAAGTAAAAACAAGTAAAACTGTTTTTACTAAATACATTATGTTTATGCTCAATTTTCAAGGTGTTCCCCAAGCGCTACGAACTTTTAAAATAGTTCTATCGTAGTTCAGGAGATCAAAATCTATAAAAAGCACTATTGTTTCTAAAACAATGGACAATCAAGGGCAGATGAGCCAAAGGCAAGTTGTTGGTAGCCAAAACAATTCTATTTTAAATCGGATCCAGACGTTTCGTTTTTAATTAAACCATATTCATTGGTTATACAAATTACAGTTAATTAATAAAACATAGAAACGTAAAATTTCATTAAGATTCGCAAATGTAGAGGCTTAAAAACTAAACCGCAGGTTTCTTTTTCGGCATGTTTCGCTATTATAAACTTTTTTGGATATATTTACGATGACTTTCCAATGTCTGTCTTGTATCATTATGGAAGTCCTTTGTAGAATTCACCGGATTGTGCGCTTATTAATGTCAATGTTGTCCAGACTATTGTTTCTACTTAAACTTTTGGGGGCCAAAATCGGTTCTTTTTTAACATCCTCCTTTGTGTTTGTTTTACACTTATAATTTTTATTTTGGCAACAAGTCAACAAAACCAAATAGTGTGAAGAAAACGACTTGAATATTATTAATATTTAATATAAAATTCTATATTAAAAATTAGACTAGGTTATTATACATAAATAATATAATTAATGCAATTATTATTGAGTCAGTTTTATATAATATTTTTTTGCAGAAAAAATAATTAGGTAATAATAAAAATAAATTATTAAACGTACATTATCATTTCATTCTTTGGTAAATATTGCAGTAAACAATAATAGCGACAAGTCAATCTGCTCGCACCACTTGCAAGCATTATTTGTTCTTATTTAACATTTGATAAACAGAGATAAGAATGATTCCAAGAGCGTTGCGAGTGTTAAATGGAATGTAATAGTATATCTAACAACAATAGTAACGTTCTTCTCGACATGATTTTAATAGTTTTGCAATAATTGTCCGCAGTTACGATAGTGAACACGATGAGACATAGAAAATTGCAGATTCCTGTTAATTGTTGGATATATGGTATTATATAATTAAAGATTAAATAAATATAATCTGTGAAATATATATTGATCTGTTGCATGTACAAACGTTTTTTGGATGTTTATAAATACAGTAGCATTTAAAAATTATATAAAGAAAATTATTGAGATTCTCTGATACATCCTTCATCGAAATTTCATAATTTCTTGTTTAATACTCGTATATTATTCTTTTTACTATATACTTGTGGCTTCAATACGTAAAAGTATAAAAGTTTTAACGCATTTGTTCTCTTATGTTGTAAGAGAAATAATTTGAAAGAGATAAGAGAAAGATAAAGTGACCTCCTATTTGATAAGAATACAATTATATAGCACATTTTTAAAATATCAGGATAATTAAAAAAATTATGGTATTTATGCATTTCGAAATACGTTTCACAAGAGAGGATAAATATGTATGATGATGATAGCCTTGCATACTTCGTACAAGGACAATATTTTGTAACGGTTCTTCTGTTTTCTATTTGTAAAAAAAATTATTAAATATCTTCATTCATTCAGACTTGAGTCAAATATGTATTAAAACTGAAAAAGGAATATATATATTGATTTTTTTAAGAGCTACATAAATTCAACAGAGTAATACATTCATCGAAGTTAAAATTTATTAATTACATGTTTTAAACTTTTGATATAATTCCTTAATTATTATAATAACTTAAAAGAAAAAAATAGCTTTAATAGGAAGAAATACAAACTGTGGCAATAATAAATATAAAAACAAAAACAGAATATAAGTAAAATTTAAATAAAATAATAAATTTTCCAAGATTTTTTGATTATTAGTTATAAAACAATATTTGATCTTAATTTAATTATTGTAGTTTTTATTTTAATAAATTATGAATAATTCGTTATACAAAATTTATAATATAATTTGATTTATAATATAATACAATATAATAAAATTTATAATAAAATTTATTAGATATGTAATATATAGTTTTCACAAAATAATTCATAAGTGCAAAAATTTGTAATAGACATTTCCTAAATTAAATCGCTTATTCTATTAAAAGATGCTTGAAAAATATCGAACAATAAGAAACTTTATGTTAAGTAATAAAATGTTCTATATTGATGTTGACATACAAAATAATATAAAATATAAAATAATAAAAAATTGTAAAAATATTAAAAATAAATTATATAAAATTTGGATTATTATGCGTTTCAAGGGACGAGCACGTTACTCTCGTCGTCGTCGCCGCCGCCGTGCTGAGGGAACGATAGTGATGCTCGGTCAGTAGGTCGCTCGACGTGAGCGAAGACTCCCGTCCCGTGATGCGTTTGCACGAGGGTGCCCGGTCGAGAAATAGCGGAAAGGAACCGGCGTAGAAGGGAGGAAGGAGGTGCTGCCGGTTCGGGCACGCCGCGGCACCGACACGCTAAATCACGGTAGCTTAAAGCCTTTGCTCTTTTGCTTCTTGGAAAATGAACTTTATGCTATATACTCTCTACGGATTCGCGATATTTTTTATGATATACTGGTTGGGTATGTGGGTGATTCACGTGCTGGCGTTGATTGCCAGCCGTTCGAAGCTGCATCGGAAGACAAATCAGGCGCCGAGTTACGAGACGCTCGCGCCGTTGCCGGGAGTGTCCGTGATAAAGCCCCTAATGGGGGTTGACCCGAATCTTTTCAGCAACCTTGAGACTTTCTTCACTATGGGGTATCCTCGATACGAGCTCCTATTCTGCGTCGAGGATGACTCTGATCCCGTGCTGATGTTGGTACGCAAGCTCATCGAAAAGTATACGGAAGTCGAGGCCACGCTCTTCGTCGGAGGTTGCAAGGTGGGAGTGAATCCAAAGATCAACAATATACAGCCGGCGTATGAGAGCGCCAAGTACGAGCTTGTTCTAATCAGC
Source organism: Wasmannia auropunctata (assembly GCF_000956235.1). Lineage (NCBI taxonomy): Eukaryota > Metazoa > Arthropoda > Insecta > Hymenoptera > Formicidae > Wasmannia > Wasmannia auropunctata. The sequence goes on along the minus strand of NW_012028605.1, from coordinate 3,404 downwards.
GACAGTGGCATACGGATGAAGGAGGACACTCTATTAGACATGGTTTATCACATGACAGACAGGGTGGCTATAGTTCATCAGATGCCATTTACCTGCGACCGCGAAGGTTTCGCCGCCGCGTACGAAAAGATCTTCTTTGGTACGATGCTATCGCGGATGTATCTGGCTGCGGATATGCTCAGGCTAATCTGTCATGTCGGCATGTCGACTCTCCTGAGAAAATCCACGTTGGACGAGGTCGGTGGTCTAAAAGCGTTCGGCATCTATCTCGCGGAGGACTTTTTTTACGCGAAATCATTGATTGATCATGGCTGGCGCATCACCGTCTCCTCGCAGCCGGCATTACAGAACAGCGGTCACTGCACGATCAGTTCTTTCCAAGCACGACTACGACGGTGGGCCAAGTTGAGGGTGACGATTTCGCCTACCAGTATCGTTACCGAACCGCTAACCGAGTGCCTCGTTCTGGGCGGGTTTGCTTCCTGGGCGGCCAACGTCCTTTTTGAATGGAATTCTCTAGTTTTCTATCTCGTACACATACTTTTATGGTTTATATTCGACTGGACGCTACTGTGCGTAGTGCAGAACGGTTCGCTGCCCTTCAACAAATTTAAGTTTGTGTGCGGTTGGCTGCTCAACGAGATCACGAGACCGTATCTTTTTCTTCAGGCTCTCCTGGATCCTCTCACGATACAGTGGCGTTCACGTGTTTACAAGCTCAAATGGGGGGGCGTTGCGGAGGAAATTAAAGCATAAGTCAAATATGAAAAATTCATGAATGAATGCGTGAGTGTGTGCGGGTGAGCCTATTCGTGTAGGTGTCAAACTATAAGACAGAGAGAAAATAGAGAATACGTCCTTTTGTTTTTCAACTAATAAATGTATGCGAGGTGTTCTAATCATCATAAGTTCTAATCTTATTCTTAGTTAATTTATTTTTTGATAAAATGGATAAATTTTTAATTTAATAATTAAATGCAAGATAACATCTTTTAACAGATTATGCTAAGAAACTAAATGTAAATTATATTATAATTTTTGTTTTGCAAAGAAAATTTTGATGAAATTTTAATTTTTTACTAACAAGGCTTCTAGGTCTTTTTCGATTTAAATAAAACTTAGTGAAATTGTGTTGACTTGAGAAAATAGATAAAAACATTTAAATATGTATTTTTTTATCAAACATGTTTAAGGATTTAAATCTGTCCTCGAAAATCAGTCAAATTTTTGTTTTCAGTTACAACTTTTAAATGAAACATAATAGCATAATTTCATAGATATATTATATATACAAAATGTACAGAATTTGGAAATGGTACTGTACGACAGATTGCGAGGCCTTTGTGCAAATTATTCTCGAGCAAACCTTTTTATGATCAGCGATTTGCAATTTTAAATAAAATATATTTTTGATCATTTTTAACATGTAGAAACAAAACTGTATTGTGACATTTAAAATAATAAAATCACATATAAAATAATAAAAATTATAATATTGTTAAAGATAAGTTATATAAAATTTGGATTATTTATGACAGTTTTAGTAAAAATTATGCTCTTGTACATTGTTATTTGCTAACAGATAGATTAATAAATTTTATATATTTTTTTTTAAAACGTTGCAAGTAACATAAAAATACAGAAAGATAAAAAGTAAGTGACGAAATGCGCAAAAGTTACGTTAAAATGTTTAACGATAAGGGTTAATGATGCTGATAACATTTTTTAGTGATAACGCGTAGTCTATAAATTAGGGCCATTCTTTAAAACTTTTTACAGCAAAACATTCTTTGAAAGAACCTACAGCAAGTTCTCAGTAGCTAAGACCGCATAAAAAGTATCATGGCAATAGTTTCCCTATTGTATTTTGCCATAAGGCAGAAGTATTTACTATCATAACCGCAACTAATTATTGCAATGTGAATTCGTGCACGTATAAAAAAGTAGACGTAAAGGATCACACAATGTGCAAGTACACCGTAAGTAGAATTAATTGCATGTATATTTTTCATATATGTATACATGTATTGGGTCATCCAGAAAATTCTGCGGTTTTCTCACATCTGCGCGGATACTAGTTTGAATTTTACGTTAATACTGAATGAAAAAGCCCAAATTTTAGGTTGATAAGAAAGAGCAATTTTTTGTTCAAACAATGCATCCATCCATAATGGCATATGTTCAGCACATTCGCAATTCTATATTAATGCCCTAAAATTGGAGAACGAAAAACAAAATTTTTGCAATATTATGCTCTTCTACTTTAAAAAGGGCAAGAACGCAGCTGCGAAACAGCGCGTAAAATTTGTAATGTTTACGGACAAGGCAAAATTCAACTGTTTCTAATGATACAGTTCAGAGATGGTTTGCGAAATTTCAACAAGGTGATTTCACTCTCAAAGACAAAGCGCGATCTGGGCTTCCCTGCACTAGATGATGATCTATTAGAGCAAACTATTGCCGAAAATTCTCGTTATACAAGAACTGGCAAAGAAATTAAAAATTGCAAAAAGTACGTGGCCATTTGAACTTGTTACCATGAAAATCGCAAAACTTTCTGGATGACCCAATATATAGATATACCTAAACATATGTTTAAGAAGTTATTTTCTTCTCTTTCTTTTCTTAACTTACGAAAAATATACGTAATGTATGAACAATTATTTTATTTTCTCTAAACGAAAACTTTTATTTTTATTCTTTTAGAAATGTTATTAAGATACTTAATAAGACGATGTAATCTATACATTATGTACTTAGCTAATCTTAAAAATTATACCGTAGTCACCAAATCCAGCGGCAGCTTGTGGACAAGGATCTTTTGACCTTAGTAAGGCTGAGAAAGATGAAATAGTAAGAACGCACAATCAATTGAGACAGAAAGTCGCATCAGGCAAGGAAACCAGAGGAGCTCCAGGTCCACAACCTGCGGCAGTTAGCATGCCAAGCTTGGTAAGACATTAATAATACATTATTAATAACAAGTTAAAATATGTAATAATCGAAAAAACGTTTGATAAATGTTTATATTCTAATTTATTTCAAACAATTAAATTTTACTTTAAATTTTTTAAAGAAATATAAAATTATGATTTAACTACGAGATATAAAATTTTGAAAAATTCAGTAGTTTTTTTAAGATTATAATATATTTCTGTTACGTCCGGCGTGCATTAAATCAATGTACCTTGTAGAAGCGTCAATTTATTTTTTCGGTTATTGTATCATATTAATGCCACGCCGTTGCAACCGCCCGAGTGCCAGCACACCTGACGGAATGCGCGTCAGTCGGGGCGCGCGCTCGCTCCACTCGGTACACGCGTGACTACCGACAAACAAGTCCCTTTATTCTCTGATAATCCAGAGATTTAATTTCAATTACTCTTTTGTATTTCTATTATGCA
>NW_012028604.1:20868-26742 GCF_000956235.1 Wasmannia auropunctata | reverse complement strand
CGTGTGCTCTTCCGATCTATTATAATTCGTTCGGAATTAAAACCGATTACTTTTTAATCCGGGCGCGGATTGAACCGATTAAAACCGATTAAAATCGATTAAAACGGATTACGTTTTAATCGGTTTTAATCGAACATTTTCAGCAGGGATGTTTCGACAAGTTCTTTCATATTTGTTTCTTGAGAATGTACGTTAACGCTCTCCATTAACGTTCTTGGTTTCGTAAAACCATTTTGGTATGATAAATCAGAATTGTATCCTCCGTTGAATATTCTCCTTCGAAGTCTGATTCTCGAATTGCAGAGTTTGACTCTTCCTCCTCTTCTTCATTGTCAATCATATTTTGCTCCTCGTTAACAGTTATGTCGTCGATAATTCCATCTGGATCTTTTCCTTGCATCATTCTATCTAAACAAACTTCCCCACTGATGTATTGCATTATTAAATTTATTATGACATGTCTATCTATGTCTGGATTCTTTTTATGAACTACATCTGTAATGTATTCGATTTCTTGTTCTTTCGTCATTATTCTGTATTGATTTAGAATATTTATTAATGCTTGACGAGTTTCTTCTTCTATCAACTCCTTATTCTCTCCCGTAAATACGATTGTCTTACTCTCCTTTCTTTATCTTTTTTCGCTTCTATTGCTGATATCGATTTACTTACGTTTTTTTCTTTTACAATTCGATATACTTTTAAATACGAAATTAACGAATATATAAATAATTTAATGTAAGTAATTAATTTTAATCTCAAATCTCAATCGTAATTTTTCATTTTTTTGTTACTTGCAAAAATTTCTTATGTTATAAAGAGGAGACAGATAACAGGTTTGAAGGAATTAAAATATTTTACAATTTAATTTTTTTATTTAAAAAATAATTTTTTAAATTAATTAATTAATTTTTAAAATTTTTATGAACAAATTTTTTTTAAAGCTTTAAAAATAGCTGATTTGCTCACAAAATCGGTTCAAATAATTCTCCGTTGGCTGTTAGACAAGCGTGAGCTCTCCGGACGGTTTCATTCCTTACACGGCATTTCGGCATCTACCAATGCTACAGTATCGTGTATCTGGTTAATCATTTCCTCCAGGTTCTCTGGTTCTGTCGCATAAACTTTTCCCTTAAGGTAACCCCAAAGGAAGAAATCCAAAGGCGAAAGATCAGGTGAACTGACAATAAAAATTGAATTAAAAATAGATACATACATATTATTTATGTATCGATTTTTAACTACATAAATTTAAATAAATCTTATCGTGGAGGCCAGCGGAACGGGGAACCAATAGCAACATTCGGGAAACTGAGCGTTGAGATATTCTCTCACACGCCGAGTATTATGCGGTGGTGCACCATGTTGCTGGAACCATCGTGATAGATATGCAAGGGGGACATTAGTCAACAACTCTGGAAGGGTCTCTTCGAGGAATAAAGCGTATTGTTGACCCTGAAACAAAAAAAGATGCGTAATTTTTTAATGTTCGTGTATCTATATTATGTGAATTGTCGAATCACATGTGTAGTGATACTTACTGTAAGTACGTCCGGGAACTGATGAATGAGAATTTGACCTCCGACAATTCCTTCCCATATGTTTACTTTCCAGCGACGTTGAAAGTTTCTTGTCCTTGTTACGAAGGGATTTTCGTCAGCATAATGATGCAAATTATGTTGGTTGAATTTTCCTTCTCTTGTAAATAGACATTCGTCCACAAGATATTGGTCAAGAAATTTTCATGCTCGTACGTCAAAGCCAGAAATTCTCGACAAAATTGCCTACGCAATTCTGCATCGCCTGGGTGGAGATTCTGGACTGGCGTATAATGATACGGATGAAGAAGGTTGTAACGGAGTATCCAATTCACTGTCGTTTTCGAGACCCCGGTTGCTCTCTCAAGTAATACGTATTCAGCTACGGTGTAATTCATTATGCTTTTCCTTTCGACATGAATAAGGAATTACACATAAATAACGTTTTTTCTTTAAAAACAAAAAATTAAGACAAAAGAATGTAACACGTTGAGTGTACGTTTTCCGAATAAGGCTCACCCGTATCCGCAATTGTTCACGCGTCGTTTACATCAAAACAGAAAATCGGCTGATCCAGGAAGCTATGGGGAAAGGCATTAAGAGGTAAATCCTGCCATCGAAGAAAATATTTTGGAACGAGTGGAGAACAATCCGACGACGAGCTATCGATTACTCGAAGGAGCAATCTTCAAAGGAAGGATTTCCAAATCGACAGTGAATTGATGCCTTTGAATTTCTTTCTTTGGGGTTACGTAAAAGAAAAAGTTTATGCAACAGAACCAGAGAACCTGGAGGAAATGATAAACCAGATACGTGATGCTGTAGCATTGGTAGATGCCGAAATGCTTCTCCGTGTAAGAAATAAAACCGTCCGAAAAGCCCACGCTTGCCTAGCAGCCAACGGGGAATTATTTGAGCCGATTTTATGAGTAAATCGGCTCTTTTTAAAGCTTTAAAAAATTTTTTCTGTATAAACGTTATTCTTTCGAATAAAATATTAAATTGTAAAACATTTTAATTCCTTCAAACCTCTCATCTCTCTCCTCTTTATAACATAAGAAATTTTTGTAAGTAACAAGAAAATGAAAAATAACGATTGAGAATAAAATTAATTACTTACATTAAATTATTTATGTATTCGTTAATTTCGTATTTAAAATTACATCAAATTGTAATACAATATTTCGAGGCATGCTGTATTATATTGTGGATGTGTCAGGATAGGCAATGGGATTCCGGTGTCTTGCAATGAGCAGAGTCGTTTATATTTAACTGTATATTTATTGAGATAATCACTGATCACGTTTACACTTATATGTGGAGTGCGGCTCAGAAATAACGTCAAGAAGCTTCGCGCACAGAGTCGGCTGGCGTGCCTCGCGGCTATGTTCTCACGCGTCAAACGCGTGATCGCGGCTAAGTCCGATTACTAATCTTCGCGTACGCTCCGATAGCTATTGTCCGTATATCAGAAGCTCGATTGCTCCAGCGGCTAAATCCGTGAGTGCGGAAAAACTCGATCGCGAAACTACTCCGTTAATTATTGTGGAGCTCCGAAATATATATCTCCCCGCGTGCTCTCGAAAACACCATTATATACCGCTCCGGAACGCCGGATATCGATCTCGCCCCCTAGATCGGGGTGCGCGCGCCGGCTCGTCACGCATATTTGTAGGAATAGATGGCCTCAGACTGTTAATTTTTTTACAGAATTGTAAGAGAAAAAAAACGTAAGACTAATAAAATACATGCTAACATTCAAATTTTAAATTTTAAAATTAATTTATACTTTGAATAGTTTAGAGAGTTTATTAATTATAAAATTAAAAGATTAAAAAAATAATAATAATAAATAACTGCAAAATTAAGGGATAGTGTTGTTGAGAATAATTTTGCATGTTATCGTATTTTCATAAGAGATAAGTTGCAGGATCTTTTGACTTTTACATTCTATTTTTTTTCCCTGGGTTACGTATGTTTGTTTACTCTTGTAATGATCTTGATACTGAGAACTTGTGAAACCTTTGCACATAATAAAGTTCGCTTATAATTAATACACTGCAAATCTGTGGCTTAAATTTATTTTATCAAAAAAGATATTTTCTAATAAAAAACTATATTTAATAGGTATAGGAGCCAGAAAAACATAAACCGCATTCACTTTGTATGTACCAGGGTAACCTTATGGAAAGAAGTAAAACTTAAATTTTCTAATAAAATTGTAATTCCTTTATATCTTTTTAATGATGATTTTGAATCTAATAATCCCATAGGGATAATTTAAAATGCACTAGAAAACCATTTTTTTCCAAAGATAAGTTTAAATATTTAGTACGTCACTTAGCAACACATAATATGACAGAAGTAGTTTGGTTACCCGCGTCCTCAGAACTCAAGAAACTAATAAAAAATAATTTTGATATAAAACCTTATAAAATTACTGGAAAATGTAAAATTTGTAATAAATACATTAATTTTGAGAATGGTACATACATTCTTGAAAATTATATGCAAATGTATCATGGAAAAAATTCACAAGACTATAAAATATTAAGGAGATCAGCAGGGACACAAATAATTTATAATACCTACATTATTAGACGCAACAATGTAGAGTGCGCAAAGTGTGGATTTGAAAAAAAAGAAGGGAATCTACATACAAAGAAAACGTTGCTTGAAACTTTACATCCTCATTTTTCCATATGTTGTTTAAAGTAAGAATAAAAAGATCTTTTGTAGTTGCTAAAACGTTCGGAAAGTCGATTTTGTTTCTTTTATTTCAACAATAATATTATAATCAAACAAAGGCATAGTGATCTAATATTATATAGATACAGAAAAAATTTATGATGCTTTAAAATTTTGCTTTCAAGTTTACTTTGTTTTGGATTTAAAATATACACCGGAGAGTCAACATCTCTGGTTTCTTTTGCAATAAGAAATGTTTAATGTTATATCTGAAAATGACATAAACATTTCTTTTATAAATAATATATTGCGATATAAAAAATAATAACATATAAAGCATTACATGAATAACCACTGAGCTATTTTGATTTATTACAGTACATAGAGTATTAAAGATTTATTACATATGTATATTAAAAAAGTATTAATACAATATAATTTAAAAATTTGATTTGTTTTAAATGTTCCAAAACATTTATAAATATTGATTCTTTAATTCAACATATTAGGTATTTGCATCCTTTTGTATAAACTTTTATTTGTATGCAAAAGAATTGTCACCGTACTCTTTCTCTTTTGAATAGTTTAAAAAAGCATTTAATTAAGAATTATTCAAAGTATGAAATGCTTTAACAAGTAAATATAGATCAAATTAAAGAGTCTAATTCTTCTTATTCTTTCGAACGTAAGAATATTACTAAAAATTCACTAAAGTTTATTAATACACATATTTCTAAATATTTTGATAATGATTTAATAATCCCATAGGAATTATTAGGTTCAAAATCATCATTAAAAAGATATAAAGGAATTACAATTTTATTACAAAATTTAAGTTTTACTTCTTTCCATAAGATTTCTTGTAAAATGCTAATATGCACATTCTCATCGCATATAGATTCTTCGTTTTGCATATAGAAAACAATTTCATTAAATACATCTGGTAATTCTAAAAACTCTTTTAAAATTTTACGCAATTCTATTATTTGTCCTTTAGATTTTTGAATGACCATATTTGCTTCAGAAGATGTACTTATTTTTTTAAGGACTGACCTTTCTCCTACACAAAAAGCAGTTGGTTTAATGTAATACTTATTGCCTTCTACAAATTTTAATCTCTTATGTTCAGTTCTTAACATTTCAAATATATTATTAATTTTTTTGAATTAAAGAATCAATATTTATAAATGTTTTGGAACATTTAAAACAAATCAAATTTTTAAATTCCATTGTATTAATACTTTTTTAATATACATATGTAATAAATCTTTAATACTCTATTGTTACGTCCAGACCCCAGGATATTTGTTTGGGCTTGTAGATAGAAAGAGTGAGTCTTGTGCGTGAACGAGATGGAATTGGAAGTGGAGGGCGTAAGGAAGGACATAACTAACAATAAGTCAGAGATTTCTTTTTTAGAAATTTGTATTTCTAAAAAAGAAATATTAATATTACAAACATAACATAGTACATAGTATATAGTATATAGTAAATATAGTATATAGTTCTGGAATATTTATATATATATTATGTAATATTATGTATTAATTATATATATTATGTAAAAATTGTATTATATAATAATTGTACTTACATGTTTAATTAAATCTTCGTAGAAATCGTTCATTGTCGCAGCATTAATTTTCAG
>NW_012028604.1:11450-14593 GCF_000956235.1 Wasmannia auropunctata | reverse complement strand
TTATTATATTATATTATTATATTATTATATTATTATAGTATATAAATATATAATATAAATATATAATATATTATATTTATTATAAACAAAAATTGCTAAACATAATGTATACATTTTTATTACGTACATTACTTTGTAAACCAAAAACTAAAAATACATTTGCTTGGAAAATTAATATATACTATCAGTCTTAAATACATACATATATATATACAATGTTCATAAATAAAAAAAATATCATTTAATTAATTATACTGTGAATGATAGGAAACGATACATAAGAAGTTGTATTATTAAAAGGATAAACAATGCATTTGCTAAAGAAATTATTTAGTGGCCAAAGTTTATATTTTGATAAATTTTTTGTGATAAAAATGTTTAATTCCGAAGATTTACATGGATAAGAATATAAATCGGAATAGTCAACAAATTGTTTTCCAATAATATAAATTTGATCTTCTAATGTAACAACTATATTATGTATTTGAACTACTATGTTTCCATTTACAAAGCTACAGTAAGAATCAGAATTATGATATGAATGAACTGTTAAAGTTACATTGTTAAAGAAAATTCTTTTGAATTGTTTTTTCCAATTATAAATATTCGAATGTATCAAAGGACCTAATGTATGTTCATACTCTAACTTTTCTATATTATTTCTAGTTAACGTAGTAATAGATGAATCTATTTCGGAAAGACGATAATGAATTTGTTGAAGAACATTCGTTGGAGATTTCACCAGTTTTTTCAGGTGACCTAAATATGACTCAAAAGCAAATGCTGAAAATTTATCTAGAGGTCCAAACATGTTAACATCGTCACATAAATGACATATAATGTGGAAATTATAAACAAGGTATTCTAAACCATACAAATTTTTACAACGTTCTATAAAAACTTTTATCATATTTGTACAAAAGGAATACTAAAATTTTTTATGTGAACATCTGATATTAATATGGAAACGAAAAAGTGAAATAATAAAAAATTTTCATAAACAGCAATATCTAATACATTTTGTAGTACATATGGTTCTATATATAATAAAAATGATCTAAATTCAGTAGCTTTCCAATTTGCTAATTCGTGTAATAAACGTGGTTTACGATTGAACTCAATTGGTACATAAGCTTTTAGATTAATCATTTGATCAGAAATAATATTTATAATACGTTGTGGTAATCGAACATGTAAAGGACCTCCAAGCCATGTATTTAACAGTTTTCTCATAATGCTTAAGCAAATATTATGCATGTAATCGATTGGAAAACATTTAATTAAATCAATAGGTAATTTTAATAAAGGACTTTTACCTAGATGATGTTCATTATCATCTTGTTTTCGAAACAATTCATCTGTAAGTTTTTTGGCATTAATGTTACATAAAACTACTTTATTTTTGTAATATTGACCAACATCAGTACATCTCTCACAACAAGAGTACCCTGTATGTGACTTAATACATTTTATAAATGCACGTGCCGGTGCATCACAAACGAAACTATGTAATTTAACTTCCAAAAATTTTCCATTGAAAACTATTCCATTTCTTATTAAATTATCCAATTCGGTTACAAAACTATTTAAGTATTGATCAATCGGTTTTGGCTTTGATTTTCCACAAAATAGGGCTACAACGAAAGGTCTACATTCAAAATTTTTAATTTGACCTAAAATAGGCCATAATTGTAGTCGTGAGCTTTTAAATAATGGAATTCCATCTATATTAAAGCCAATTTCTAGTTTTTTTTTAAACTCAGAATTTATATGTATTAAGATATTTTTTAAAGCATTTTCTAAGCCTATGTAATGAAAATCGCCTGTATTTATAGAAATTATTTGAGTAGAAACTGGAGTTTGTAGTAATGTACGACTATCTAATGGAAGTGTAGGACGATATAATACTAATATATGAAGTAAATCTGTAAGAGCTAATCGACTTATATTATGTTTAACAACAGCCCAATGTATTAACTTTGATTTTAAATCATCATTTCTATTACTATTGTTACTATTGGTATTATTATTATTACTGTTTTTATCATTATTTATTACACTGTATCCAGTTCTTAATGTTTTATTTATGTTTTCATCACAAACTAAACTGTTTTCAAAAAAAGATGATTGCAAATTTGTATTTTCCACAGAAACTGTTTCGTCATTATTATCTTCTGATGTTTCTACATTTAAACTATACTTACTATAGTTAATAGTACTTTTAGCAAATGTATTTTTAGCCCTTCTATATTGTTGTCGACGATCAACAAATTCTTTTTGTTTACGAAACTTTGGCATGTAACAAATAATAACATTGAAAAAAATATTGAAAATATATAACTTCGAATACAAAAACTTGCTTTAGCGATTTTGTTTTTTTATTTCATTTTCTAAGCGCTGCTTTGCATGTTTGAGCCATACTTTTATTGCATTCTCAATATCATATTTTGTTGCAGATGTTGATTTTATTTGTACTGCACCTATAAAATATTAAATGTTAAATAAATATATCATTTAAGCAATTAATAAGCACTTACAAGAAAAACCACTCAAAAATTACTTACGAATTATTGCAGATTTTAAAAGAAGATTTGTAAAAGCCTTTTTATTATTTTGTCTTTGACCGGCAAAATTATATTTGCATGCCAGTTTGTTTGTAAAGACGTGACGCAAAATTTTGTTAGTTTGTGATGGTATAGTGGTGCCTCCACTCAAAGTAGATAGAAAAAAGGCCTGATAAATAACATAGTAATATACGAGTATAATATTAATTTTCAATGTTATTTATGCAAATATCAAAAATATTAAAAATTCCAATACCAATGTATTTTCGTTGCTGGGAGTAGTCAAATAATTTTCCAATATTTCAAGTTCATCTTCTATTTTTAATGGAAATTGTACCGGGAAATCATCAGATAGATTAAATATTCCTGAAGTTTTTGATTGTTTTATTAAACCACTTATTTCTTTTACTTGCTCCCGAAGTTTCAATACCTCGTAATAAATTTAACCTAAAAACATCAGAATATTTTATAAATATATATACAGTCACCAAACTAATTGACCGGACACTGCGTTAATATATCGATAATTTCTAAAAATTCAAGATAGAGCAACTTTGTCAAAAATTATCATAACATAAC
>NW_012028604.1:0-414 GCF_000956235.1 Wasmannia auropunctata | reverse complement strand
AAAAGAAAGCACTGGGGATGAAATGAGTACCCGCTTTAAATCATCAAACGCCTTTTGATGTTCTTTCCCCCAAACGAATTTAATTTGACTCTCTGTTAATGTATACAATGGTTTTGCTAGAGAAGAAAATCCTTTAATATATCTCCGATAATAAGAACAAAATCCGAGAAAACTTCTTAATTGTTTTTTACTATGAGGTATTGGCCAGTCTCTCACGGCAGCAATTTTTTCCGGATCTGTTGCAACGCCTTCAGAAGAAATTAAATGTCCCAAATATTTTACATTTTTCCCGAAAAGAACACATTTTTTAGCATTAATCTTTAAATTAGCTGAACGTAATCGCAAGAAAACCTTTCTAAGATTTTCGATCATTTCTTCGAAACTTTTTCCAAAAATAATCACATCATCTAAATA
>NW_012028603.1:2634-4007 GCF_000956235.1 Wasmannia auropunctata | reverse complement strand
ACACGAACATACGATACGCGGACAACGAAACTGCAATAGCGCGATCCGCCCGACAATAAACCGGCGGCTGACAATAGTAATCTCTAACGTTCGTCTCACCAAGAGCGGCAGCTACGAAAGATGTTCTCTCAAAATATTTTCCGGCACTCGGCAACTAAGCGGGATCCTGTGTCCTGTCCCACGCGCGACCACAGCACAAGTGTCGCTCGACGGTCCTTCCGGCAGCACGCAGGCAGCAGGGTGTCACGCGATCGGCTGATTGTGCGCCGATTGGCCCTTGCCCTGCGAGCGCGACGCTCGCGAATCGCGGCGTCGCACGTGATCAGCTGGCTCGCAGCTGGTAGCGCGGACTTCAAATTAGGTTCGTGTCCCTCTTCGAGCTTTGGCGTCGACCCTGCTCGTCCGCCTCGCTTCAGTACAATTCGCCGTCGGCAACCCGATCCTGGCCAGATCGTGAGAGTTTATTGCCTCCGTATTTACACTCGGATTGCTGAAAGTAATCGGCGGCAGTAAAGAGCTCGTAACAGAGAACATCAAGATAATGTTCGTAGGAACTATGTCTGACTTGCGTGCTCCGTTTCTCCCGCGATGAGCCAGTCGTTCCGAGGCCGATGTCTCTCTCCCTCTCGCTGCTTGGTGTAGACGATTTCCTAATGTCGCCGATCTATATATCTACGGTTATGCTCACAAGGAGAGAAAAAGTTAAATAAAGCGCGCGGCAATAAGATAGAAAACGCAATGCGCGCGGATACGCTCGCCTCCCCAAATCGGGGAGGACGCAGGATCCGAAACCGCGCTTCCTCGGTCGGGTGTTGTGACCTTTGTGACAGACGGTCAAAAAAACGTCACGTCACAGTATATATATCTAATTCTTATTAAATAAAGAATAAATTTTTAAACAAATAAAATTATAATGAATCATGCATTTTTTAAATTATATTCTAAAATTTTAGGTTTATGTTCAAAATATAAACAAGTAATTTAGTTAATTTTGTTAAATATGAACAAATTTAAATAAATAAAAACTATCACGATTTCAACTTGATTTCCTAACGAAGCTCATTTACGAACGATATTTAAGTCTTTACGCGGAAATCGAAGTTGGTCATTTTGATTATCAAACATGTTATTGTATGTTAACATTTATAAAAAGATATATTTTAAAAGATGTTTTTTTGATAATTATATTAATTTGATCTATCACGAATATATCCATAATATTAACATCAAGTAATCATGGATCATCACGAAGTGTCTGCAATTCCCGATCACAGAAGTTAAGCAACGTTGACGGCGGTCGTGGCTTGGATGGGTGACCGCTGGATCTGAATATTAATTTAGAAGGAATTGATTCCTTGGAAACACTGTAAACG
>NW_012028603.1:0-962 GCF_000956235.1 Wasmannia auropunctata | reverse complement strand
CTCGCTTATCCTTCAGCAGACTTTCCTTCTCGCACGATCTTATCGCTCGTCCTGCGTCCTTCCAATCGAACAACCACAGCACAAGTGCCGGGTGCCGCTGCTTCCGTGATTTCGCCGGGCCGGTGGGCCCACGTGGTACATCCTTCCGCGCCCCTAATTGGCGGGCGTGCGAGCTCGCGACCTCCGCGAATCGCGTGAGATGCGTAACGCCGCAGGTCCTGTGTCCCCGCGCGCGGTATTTAAATTATCGGCGACATCCTTTTGTCGGCGGTACCTCCTGGTACGCTCCCGTTGTGGCACGGTCAGGTGGCTAGTCCTACGGGACTCGTCAGGGGCCGTTCCTGGCGGCAGATCTCTTTCTTGGGGCGATCTGTCGCGTTTCCGACTGTGGGGTCTCCCGCCCGGTCTAGAGCATAGAGTGGCCATCCCCTTTATTTTCGCCTTAGCTGGCTCGCACCGGAATCTGGAAAGAAGCTCGGCGGCTTAATTGTTTTCAACTCAAAGAGAGGCACACAGACTAAAGATACGACCTGCGTGCTGTTTCCTTAGTGGTGTTCTCGCCCTCGTGGTCCTCTGCTCTTGATTGCTGCGATGTCGGTGAGACGGGGAAAATACATCCTACAATTTCTTAGAGAGCCGCCGATACGATATAATGAACAATCGAGATCGCTACGGAAACTAAAAATGAGTATAAACGGTGTTCGGTATTCGGGCGGCGGGAGCCACGCAAATGTAGTTCCGCAGCCCGCGCCACGCGTTCGCCTCCGAAAATCGGGAGGACGCAGGACTCAAAATTACAGCCCGCGGTCGGGTCCGTAGATCCCTTGTGACGGACGGTCCAAAAAAAGACGTCCCGTCACAGTATGTATGTATGTATGTATGTATATATGTATGTATGTATGTATGTATGTATCTATCTATGTATGTAGATATGTGTGTGTGTGCGTGCGTGCGTGCGTGCG
>NW_012028602.1:22896-25021 GCF_000956235.1 Wasmannia auropunctata | reverse complement strand
TGACTGGAGTTCAGACGTGTGCTCTTCCGATCTAACATTCAAAAGGTTTTAGCTAGTGTTTGGACACCTTGGATGATGCTAATGCCGACAGTACTCCAACTTTTAAGCTTTATAACTCAAGATTTATTTCATAAAAAAATATTTTATATATGTGTTTTGGAAAGTTCTCGAGGCGTGCTATAAAAACACGTAATAAAAATTGGGGGTTCTATTTAAAAAATTCAAAGTGACCTTGTCCTGACCTTGACGACGCCACTCAGGGTCAAACCAATGTTATCATGTTATCCCCTCGAAACTGTACAACTTTTGTCTGAAACATTTTTCCTAGTGTGCTTATTTTTCGAGATATTTGAAAGTTTCAGGTTAAAAAAATCACCCTGTATTATATTTAAATTGATCTTCAATTCGATGATGATACTGAAAACTTATTATTGGCTCCAAAGTCAAATTTGGCTTTTTTCTCTTATTATTTGTTGAATGCATTCATGACTTTTGATCAGAATTTTAAGATAACGTTAACCTTTTTTTACAAAAAATAGTGAAATATCGCCAAAAAAGCCATTTTTTTAACATTAAACCTTATATATAATTGTCTTGAAAACCTGACGTGCTGGAATTTTTTGGCTTAATTACGGCATCGTTTTTAGCATTCAAAAATCTATAAGAAATATCTAGTTTGATAATAATTTAATTTTTATTACTGGTCCAAGTAATTTTTTGCTGTAAATTTATTAATAACAATAATAGCAGATAATTTAACGTGTCTATGCAAAATCGCACAATGCTTGCTTATGCGATGTTGGCAATTTGTCGTATGTTTGTCTTTAACGACTTCGAATATACGGACGTTGAAGCAACACGCGCGCAGTTAACATTATAGGTATGTATTGCCAACAGATTATTGGCAAGATGATAGCATCAATATTACTTTATGTTGTCGGCAATATAAGAGCATTATATGATGCTACAAATTATTATGGCAACATAATAGCAACAGCTACTTATAAATATATGTTGTTGCGTATTCGATAACTATAATGGTTTCAGAGAACATAAGTTGCCGACAAGTTGCTGGCAAGTTGCTATTCAAACTTGTCATATATAAAGACGTCAACTTGCCAATAAATGTGGACTCAGTTGCTACAATTCTGATAGCAATATATGCTATGATTGCAAGCAACATGTCAGCAACAAGACAAACACGTTGTTATCTGAGAGATGATTGAAAACATATTTTATCGTAAAATTACAATAGAAAATATTTCGTAATCTAGGTGTCATAAAGTTGCAACGACGAAAGCAAAGGACTCCGCACAAAACCAATGGATTTTGGTTCCCGGTCAAATCGGCTGAAATTTTGATATGTTTGATTTTATGACATCCTGATCAAAAGTATCCACGGGCACGAAGTTAAAAAATGGACAGTTTTCGAGATATCATATAGTGAATGCATCAAAAATACATTAAGAGGCTTTATAAGATTGAAGTATTATGATTGCAAACAATACTTCTCAAGAGTGTCTGAACGTGTGTGGTGTGTGTGTGTGTGTGTGTGTGTATGTGCGTGCGCGCGCGCGCGCGTGCGCGTGTTGGTATATGTCCGCCCTTGCGTGTGCATTTAAATGTGTGTGTATATGTATGTATGTGTATTTTTCAATCGAAAAATAGAAATCTTTTTATTATGTCAATCCACAGGGATGGTAGAATATCCTAATAGTGATTTGTCGTTTCGACCCATAAAAATATAAGATAGACTCCACATCAGCTACATATACAGTTATACATACGCGAAATCGTATATGTAGCTGATGTGGAGTAAAAAATAAAAATCGTTCAAAACGAAAAATCACTATTAGGATATTCTACCATTCCTGTGGATTGACATAATAAAAAGACTTTCTATTTTTCAAATTAAAAATACACATACATATACACATACATTCAAATGCACACGCAAGGACAGATGCGTATACCAACACGCGCGCGCACACACACACACACACACACACACACACACACACACACACACGCACGCACACACGCACGCACGCACGCACGCACACGCACACACACACACACACACACGCACGCGCGTTCAGACACTCTTGAGAAGGATTGTTTGCAA
>NW_012028602.1:19510-21963 GCF_000956235.1 Wasmannia auropunctata | reverse complement strand
ATCTGTGCGAGAGAGAAAGGTATAGGTTCCCAATTGACTGTAATGTACCATTCTGCTTCCACTCAGCCTGTTTTGATTAGTT
Organism: Wasmannia auropunctata; assembly: GCF_000956235.1. Classification (NCBI taxonomy): domain Eukaryota; kingdom Metazoa; phylum Arthropoda; class Insecta; order Hymenoptera; family Formicidae; genus Wasmannia; species Wasmannia auropunctata. The sequence goes on along the minus strand of NW_012028602.1, from coordinate 21,881 downwards.
TCTTATTCTTCGAAAATCTTTTCAAAAGAAATGAAAAACGGGGCTGAGTGCGGGCTGAATAACACATGCGCATTACAGTCATTTGGGAACCTATACCTTTCTCTCTCGCACAGATGTTGGCTTCAGCTCAATACACAGACGGTATAGACAATTCTCTTTCTAGTAATATATGTTCAAAGGAAATTACAACAAAATATATGCTAGTAGCATAGACTTTATAAGTATGGACTGGCAATGTGCTATAGTTTCTGTTAAAGTGTCCGTTGGAAGAGAAACGTACTTTTTTAGTTTCTCTTTCTCAAAGTGTCCGGAAATACATACGTATATATTGCGCATATTAGTGAAACATATTGGTCACGTGTTATGACACAACCTATGTGAGCACAATGAAAATGCATCGATCAGAATACATCCTACGTATAATATATATATCGATATGGGCGAAATGTGCTTCCGGACACTTATAGAAAAAGAAGTACGGACATGATTTTGCTTCTATTGCCAGTCTATACTTGTAAGGTCTAGTAGGTTAGTAGTATCGACACTAGATAAAATCGACGGAATTTTATTTCTCGTAAATAAATATAATCACATAGAAAGAATAAAAGGTGCAGCATTATGAGATTGTTCACTGACCTAATTTTCATAACATATTTGTTATAAAAATGCTAATTTAATAGCGAAATGAGATACACGATAAACATACATGGTCCGCAGGGTGGAGAAGCTGACTCGACATGTTCATGCAGACGCACGGAACTTTCCGTTGTATCTAATTAGCATTTTTATAACATATATTCTTTATTTTTAACCTCAATACATAATTTATCACACTGCGTATACTATCGACATATGCAGCATAGCGACTTGTCTCGCGAATGACTGCCACGAATTTTCTCCAATTTGAACTCAAATTTCAATGTGTTCGACATGTGATATAACTTTCACTATAGTATTGTTTGTCTCAAAAACTATAAGAAATGATATTGATTTTACTTTTCGCAAGAACAGCAAAAATAAGCCTTTTTGTAATACACATTTTTCTGTAAATTCACGATTTTTAATTACGAAAAGAAACGATAATAATAATAATAATAATAATAACATAATATACTATAGGGTGTCCTAGAATTCGCGGATACGGAATATACTGTGTGATTATCCGTATCAAAATAAGTAACTTTTTCTTCTGGTAAAATTTTGTCTGAACAACAATTTTTAAATGAGAGCAATTTTAAGCTAACGAATGAGCGCTCTATAGTTACGCGTGAATCAGGAGCGGCGCGACGCGGCGAATATGCTATTTTATTATTTCGCTAGAGATTTAATAAAAACTTTGAATGATCTGTAAATATCGCTATTTTGAATACAACTTACTTGCCACAACATTTTTAGAACGTTGAAACAATAATCTCGAATCAAAATTATTCACGTGTGATCTAATTTACTTATTTCACTTTCAGTCATTGCTTTCAGTGATAATAATTAGAAAATGTTTTTTTATTAATTAAGTTATATTCAAAATAGCGATATTTACAGATCATTCAAAGTTTTTATTAAATCTTTAACGAAAATAATAAAATAGCATACGCACGCCGTCCCTGAATCATGCGTAACCTAGAGCGCTCATTCGTTAGCTTAAAATTGCTTTCATTAAAAAATTATTGTTCAGACACAATTTTGCCAGCAGAAAAAGTTACTTATTTTGATACGGATAATCACACAGTATATTCCGTGTCCGCGAATTCTGGGACACCCTGTATAATAAATAAGATAATTATGAAAAGAAACAATAAAGAATCAGTTATGGATATTCTTTCGTAAATTTCCAATAATTCACAATTACGATTAAAAACGGTTGAATCATTTCCTATTGTTTTTATCTATTTTTTTAACAGGGCAGTTTTTGAAGATTTTGAAGAATAAAATACAAACCTGTAGGGTCGTTCACCTGAGTGCGTCCTCATATGCGTAGTTACTGAACTGCTTTGCGAAAACCTCCTATCACACACTGGACATCGAAAAGGTTTTTCTCCGGAGTGCGTCCTCGCATGAGCGGTTAGATTTGCTGCTTGGCTAAATGCTTTAGAGCACGCGTGACACCTTTTCAAAGAAAATATTTAATTGTATTATGAATTAATGAAAATAATTTTTCTCATAAAGACAGAAGTTAAATAAGAAACAATTAATATTGGTTTTTCATTTTTCCAAAATTTTTATTTAAATTTTTAACAAAAGACGAGTAAAATAGAAATCTCATATGGAAAGAATTAACATTCAGAAAGAGAGAGGGGAGAGAAAGAGAGAAAGAGAGAGAGAGAGAGAGAGAGAGAGAGAGAGAGAGAGAGAGAGAGAGAGAGAGAGAGCGTTA
>NW_012028602.1:0-15601 GCF_000956235.1 Wasmannia auropunctata | reverse complement strand
GGCAATAAATTGATTTACATGAAATAAATAGTGATATTCACTTAAATTATCATTGCGCACCAATTACCGCGCTGATTCCTATTAGCCTATACTTTCTAAATTGTTTGAATTTCTGGGAATCTTTTGTCTTATTAACATAATTTTTTAAACTATTATAGTTTCTTTTTTAAAACAATCTTTAAATAACGTTTGTGTGCAGTTAGTCAAAGAAGTATCTCCAACCTGTCATTAAGTTATACATGAAAAGTTACATTTTCAACATTTTTTTCTTTCTTATTTCAACGGTGACTATCCTAGAATTTTGCACGTCGAAGTTCGGAACTTCAACTTCATTAAATAAAAAAATTGAACATTTCTTAACTCGATTTACTAAAGAACCACCTTAAATGTCCAAAAATTGTTTTATGTAATTTAAAATCCAAAAAGCAATCTACGTTTTTAAATAAAAATAATTTTTTTATTTTTACTATTTTTAAGTGCACTCTGTCTCTTAATCTAAATATATTAAAATTAAAAGAAAATGTACAATATTTTTAATGTAATTGTATTATCACTAAAATGATTTTGTTTTAAAAAATGATAAAATAAAATAGAATAAATTAATATATAAATTTCTCTTTTTCCTTCTTTTTTTCCTTCTTTCAAATCCAGCAAATTCTATATTTTTTTCATCAACAACACGGAAGTACCAACCTGAACGGCTTCTCTCCGGAATGAGTGCGTAAGTGAGTTTTGAGAGTACTAGGTCTAGCATATGATTTGCCACATATTCTGCACAAGTTGGGTCTGCCATTATCTTCGAGGGTGATGCCACCCACGGCTGGACTCGTGGTATTTACACAGATTGAGTGTTCATCCCCGAGCTGCAGTCGGCCACCACTGTGATGTGATTGGGGGTGGGAATGGGGATGACCGATCAGACCGCTATTGGATGGCGTGCCTTGATTCACCCTCGCGGTCGTTTGCGCTGCCACCTCCACCGGATTGCCATACTGAGGGGCGGGACTTAGGAGAGGTTCCACGCCCCAAGCTGACGAATAACTTTGTTCGTATCTAGAAACACACACAAAGATAAAGTTCATACAGACATATAATAGAAAGGTAGAGATAAAATCAAATATATCTGCACTTTGTAAAGAAGATGCAGAAAACAAGATAGCGATTATTGTTGGAAGATAAATTATCTCTCTTATAAAAGTAATAAATCTCTCTTATAAATGATGATTGAGATGTAGTTTCTTAGATAATATTATAATGCAAGGATGAAAATTCTGAGACGAGTAATTTTTTCTAATTATTTTTAAAGATACTTTTAACAATAAAATATCTGATGTAATTGTATTATAAAATTAGTAATAATAATTAGAATAACAATCATAAGTGCGAATTTTTTGGACTATTTTTTGATACAAAAAATATTAAATAATAATATAAAAATGTTAAACATATAATTCAATATAATTTTGTATATAAAAATATTGAATATTAAAGAAAGAAAATGAAGAATCCTTACCCAGAATGCATATTCATGTTCATGGTCATGTTCATCGACACATTGACGGACATAGCGGCGGATGCAGAACCGTAGTGACCCGGACCTGGGACCGACGGGCCCAGATTTTGCATATAGTCCTGCGAATAATGATGAGCCGCAGTGGAGCCGGCGCCAGTGGTATAATAGCCAGTTGTCGGACTTCCAGGATGCACCACCGCATGTTTCAGGGATAAAAGAACATCGGCAACGCCCTCGCCGTTTGCACCATTGTTCGACCTTGGCATGCATTCGCTGCGTGAACAACCCCAACTGGAAAAAGCCTTGAATTTTACAGATTTCGTCGAAATTGTTAAATTTGTAAACAAATAAAAGCATAATTGTGAAAGAGAGAAAAATAAAACTGTGTGTGTATTTAGCTATAATATACAATATATTTTTTAAATTATTTTTAATTAAAATTAGAAAAATTTACACATATTAATTAAATAGAATAAAATATAAATTTACAGAATAGAATTAAATATCACTTCAATATTAAGTTTAGTATTCAAAGAATAAAAAAGACAAAAACTATGGAAAGAAGAAAAGAAAAGAAAAGAAAAAGGATAAATTTAATTGACAACTAACTTGTACGTTCCTGAGCATGGACTGAACAATCCTGGTGGCAAAGGATCTAGGTCCAACGGAGGTAGAGGAAAACCTGCCATATCGTCGATCCAAAAGTTACCGCCAAATTCACTTACGGCCTGACCAGAAGTTGGAAGTTGCTGATTCTGGTCAGTACCGATATCAGACGGTGAATTCTGCAGATCCTGTAAGCGTAGTGTGCCCTGCAGAGCAGCACCGAGGACGGCTGCCTCTTCGTTCTGATTGTCGGTTGATAGAGTGTCGTCACCCGAAAGCACCCCTAATGATCCAGAACAGAGGCTAGATGAAATAGTTGCCTCGATGCTCTCCACAGAACCTAAAGATTCAGGAAATATTAAATTATCAAAGACAGTGATTTTTACTGATTTAAGGCATTTGAAGCATTAGAGAAAATCATTTCAAGAAAAAACATTTTAATGAAATTTTTAAATTGTATACGTAAATTTATTAAATTCGAAATATATTATATAATATTGCTTTTGTAATATAATTTTATATATTAATAAAAAATGTTGTTATAATAACATGAATAATATATAAATATAATGTGTATTGTGTATAAAATGTATAACAATAAAATTATACACTATAAACGTACATTGTAATGAATAAATATAAAAATATGTTAAAATTAAGAAAATTTTGATGCTCTCTTATAATATATTATTTTTTTATCTCGATAGAAATGCGTTAGGCAAATTTCATGCTATGTGATAAGGCTTATAAATAAAAGATTAATCAAAATCAATTTGAATAATTTGACATTGATATAGCTATCCTATATGTCAGCATTCTGCATGATACTTTCTTAATATAAACATTGTTAATAAAGTAAAACCTGTTATTGTGTCGTCATGAAAAGGAATGATAATACTATACGAAATATTCTCTATCGAGGCTCTCTAACTTTTCACAAATTTTCTATAGTTCAAAAAATTATAAATATTTTGCAGAAATTGTCACATACTTTTGTAGAAATCACTTTAACGTGTTAATACTTAATTATTGAAAAACATTTATTTTATGAGAACCCAGAATAGATTGTTCTTATAAGATTGAATTGAACTGAAGTTTTATATTCTGACAGTGATTCAATAAATAGATTAGCCATTATTGTTCACAATTTTAAAACTATTTTTGGGTCATCGATTGAGAAATGTTATAATTATATTCATGAAATTTTGCACTGTGGAACTATCACACGCGTTTTCGTCTTTGCGACTGCTTTGTGGTTATCTTTGTAATCGTCGTCATGAGGTACAGAGAATTTTAGATCTCACCTGCACCAAGAGTATATGGCGGCTCGGAGGTGTTAACTGCGTGATGATTCTGCAGAAACTCCATCTCTGCGAAATTCTCAACAGTGGCCTATCCCCCGGATGCACACCACTGCGCTCACCCACTCCTCCTCTTCGCAACCCTCGTCTTCTCTCCCTATGGAAACGCGCTAGTGCTGGTCCAGCCCTCTCCGGTCGTCCCGGTAACGGCGCACAGCTTCATCGCAAGCCGCCGCTCGCCATCGACGCTGTTTTTTATGATATAAAGTAGATGTGTAAGTGGTTAAATATTTTAATTGTTTTGTTACGAAAATCAATTTTATTAAGCATATTATAAAATAAATATATTCACAGATCGATACAATCGAAATTATGAATTTTCTACACAAAAATAAGATATTTTCAAGTTAAAATTGACTTTTTTGTTTAATAAAAATATTTATTTTGTCATTGCAAAATTATTAAAAGAATTCCGTCGGATGATTAAATTTATGGAAAAATTAGAGAAAAATGTGCAAGTTTTACGAGAAAGTAAACTCGAGATGCAACAAAACTTGTCTAACCTTTGTTTTGAAAATGTTAAGATAGATTAAATAAATTTATTTGTAGAAAGGAAAAAATGTTTTGTACTTCCGTTTATAAGCTATAGAACAAAAATAGCTGCGTTATTTGCAAATAATTTTTTACGGTTAGATGCTTGAACAAGCTTAATAATTTTATGATGGTCCTTAAGGATAAAAGTGATTATATGTCTTCTAAGAACTGCAACGTGGTTTATAAAGTTCATTGCAAGGATTACAATGCTTCTTATGTAGGCAAAACAAGAGGTAATTCAGAACTAAAATTAAGGTGTATGTAAATAACATCAGAATGGACTCATCGAGACACTCAGTAATTACGAATCATCATATCGTAAAATTTGATCATTCCTTTGAATGGAATAAGATTAAGATTCTTGATTTCAAGCCGAATTACAACAAAAGATTCACCTCTGAAATATTGCATATTAAAGAGCATAACGGAATCAACTCCCAAAAGAATATCTTGATGATTCTTATTATTGTTTACTAGATGTACCTTCCAACAAGTTTTAAAGTTTGACTTCTTTTGTGTTTGTTAACAAAACGATGGACACATTTTTATTTATCTTGACATTTGTTCTCATTTGACCATTATTATCTGTAAGAGCACGAAACATTTTATTGTATCAGATATATTTCTTTACGTTAATTTCATAATAAAATTTAAAGTAAATTTTCAAGATTTTATTTATTTTTCGTTACGCTATAACTATTTACTTTTAATACATAATTTAGTCCATTCGATTTTTAATTTATAATTCCTTCTGGATTTTATTATATATGTGGACATTATGGACGTACAAAGATTTTACGCTCAACAATTTGACCATTTTTATTTTGTTGATTCCACTCTTCTTCGCTTGCGAACGACGAACAGTTTTGTTTTATATCTTTCATGTAACATAAGCATTAGTTGTTGTAATTTTTTATGTAAATACAATAATTTTTATGTCTTAACTGTTAAATGTGTTCTTGTTTTATTCATATTTGTTCTGGGATCTTCTTAATTTATTAACTTTTTACTTGTATGATCAAGGATGACTAAGTTAAGTTCGAAACGTTTCATTAAAATTAATGTGTTTTGAAGATTAATGTGATTAATTATTATGAATAAATTAAAATTTTATTCATTTAATTGACTTAGTCATTAGTTTATTATTCTTATTGCTTGCAAAATATGAGCAACTATTTTTTATCATTAGTATTTGTATAAAATTGAAACGTTCGCTATTTTCTTTTATGGTAAAAAAGTGAATAACCGACTAGAAGACATACGAATTTTTTCTTGATTGAAATATTAATGAAATATATTTTCAATGTTAATTTTGTCATAGTTTTTCTCACTTTTCTCATAATAAAGAAAGTATCATGAATTTAACAGTCAAGATTATATATCTTCTAAAAAGGAATAATTTAAAAGAAAAAATATCGTTTTCTTGTTTCAATGTTTTGTTTATTTTAATTTTTAAGAAGAAAACTCCCTTTTTAGACTATAACATGTCAATTTTTTAACTTTTCTCTTAATATTATTAATTTCTTCAATAAAAAGTAAGTAAAGAAAATTAGATTATTCTGTTTTAGTATTGATCGAAAATATATATGTATTCATGATTGATATATTTTTGTGTTCTATTTTCCATGAGAAAAATTTACATTTCTATATAAGATATTTCTTTTTGATTTTTTGAATACTTTATTTGATCAAATTACACTTTTTTAATATTATATATAATATTTTATATAAGTAAAAAATCAAATACAACAGTTATATTTGATAAAAATATATATTTTTAATAATAAATATATTGCTATTTGCTGGACCGGAATGTGACTGCAAAGATCGACTGGATAAATCAATGAATGACTTTTATGAATGACCGAATGTGCGTGTGGAAGAAGGAAAATGCACGTGCATACGGCTCACCACGCGCATATAGACGTACCTTTATGGCTTGGAAGACCTGCCAGTCCCTGTTAGAGGCTTCTGTAGAAAACCTGTCGGATATTCCCATTCACAGATCCGTGATGTCTGCATCTTCTTATATGATATTTACACTCGGTAGCCTTTGCCAAGGATTTTTATATTTTTATAGCTAATAATGCAATCTTTTCTTTGTTAAATTATTTTTGTTTTTACCTTTAATATATTATATAATTGTTCTTTTAAAATTGAATAACGAATCATATCACTTCGATTGATTACAATATATTAACACTGAATAAGAGAAAAAGTTCTTACATCAATCAAAGTTTTCAGTCCACATTATATCTCGATAATTTTATCGATCAAATTTTTATTATTTATTTTTTATTATTTTGTAACATTTTAATTTTTTACATATTTTATGTCTGTTATATTACTACATATTTCATTTTTTTTATTTTAGTATATATTTTACGGTCCAAACCATAAATAAAGCACTTTCAATTGATTGCATTTTCTTAAGAAAAGCGATAAGTCAAAGAAAAACTAATAAATTATTAAAATTATTAAAAAAATAAATATTATTTTTTAATAAAATTGATTTTTAATTTATTTCTCGTTAGACAGAGGACGTTTACGTTAATTTGTGGAGGTGCTTTATATTTATGGCCAAAATTTAATATCATTCGATGTTTTTTAACTAAAAATCTTTTACTGTAAAAATTTTCTCTTTATGCAAATATTTTCATATTCTTACAACATTCTCTTGCGAAAGTTAAAATCTAGAACTAGAAACTGAAAAACACATATACATATTTTAGATCATACTTTAATTTTAATTAAGCTAAATTACATTTCATATATTACTGTGATTTGCGTTATTTATACGTGATGATTTATTACTCGTTTACCTTATAAAATTAAATTCTTCTTGCATTTTTCTGATCACACATCTTCAATCTGATCTTGGATATAATCTTGAATTTTTGGCGATATTAACTCACTTCACTATTCCAATTATTTTTAAACTATAATTGTTTTTCAACGAACTAAATTATTAAATTATTTTCAAGAAAAGTTTATTTGACTAAATTATTTGATAACAGCTAATAAAGATTCAGATTTTGCAGAAAATTTTCCACTTTAAATTGTTAAAAAAATTCTTTTGGTTAAATTAATTTTAAGCAATTAAACTTCAATGCAACTTTTAAGCGCGAACTCTCGGAGACACTGCCATGCTGGCGAGATGGCATGTCAATGTCTCTTGGCTAACTAGCGATCTACCACCTACCTACCACCCACTCTCTCACCCCTTAAAGCGGCTCACTGACTACGTTCGTACCATCCAACCCCACTCCACTGCGTTCTATCCCTTTTTTCCCCTCCTTCTGTTTTTATCTTGGTCTCTCTTTCTCCACTTTTTCGTTTCTTCTTTTACTAACTGAAACTGTGTATTACATATCGTTACGTCAGAGCTTATGTACCCCTACTTGCATAAAAGTTATGTGCCAAGTAACAGGATAACATGATATACTTTTTGCTTTAAAACAATTTTATTTCTAAGAAAAAAAGTAAAAAAGAATTTTAAAATAATTATTAGAAATATTATTAAAAATATTATTAAAAATGGAAAGAGGAAGAAAAATATGTCATAAAAGAATACAGGCCCATAAAATATCAAAAATGACAAAATTTCTTTCCTTCTTTCATTTTCCCTTTTTTTATGAGGACGAATCTGCATTGACATATTGTCTTAGTAGTAAAATTAAATTTATCACACTTTCAGCACAAGCCAGCAAATAATATTTTTAATTATATTTAATTAATCTGTCGTTACTATTGAACAACGTACATTATATAATGTTGACAACACAGGATATTAATCGCTCGGCGATCATCGATGATCGGCAATCTTTTTCGCGCTATGGTTACAGATAATATATCTTGGCTGAATGGAAGGGAGGTATTATATTTTCTCTAGATACCATTACCGCGCACCGATCACGGTGGTCCTGCTCTTCGATACCCTTCTCGAGATCATCGGCTTGTAATGCCTTCCTTTTCGTGGATATTGATCAGTCAACGGTGAACTCATCATGGTATGCAGAGACTCTGCGTCACTTTCCTGAAGCATTTGTTACTTTAACAACAATTTATATTATACGAATTTATAGATAATGTAAATTCTCTATTAATTTAGATACAACATAATTAAGATACAATATCCTTTCTAATATATTATTCCATTATTTCGTAATATTATTATTTTATTACTTAATAATTACAATGTATAATAAGATATTTTCCTTTTTTACGATAAAATATGTGCTTCAACAAAGGAAAGATATAATTTTTATAAAATTAATGTAAAAAATTAAAATAAATTCAAATAAATTAAGATGGCATAAATCATTTTAAATTTGTTATAGTAACTTATATTCTCATTATGCGCGCGTTGATTTCTTGATGAACGTTTATTCGATTATTAATTTGGCTATATTCAGGGAAAAAGAACGCATTATCAACGTTATTGCTCATCCTTCTTTTATGTCTAATAAACGATAAAGACACAATAGCACATTCTTCGAACGTAACTCTTATCCACGTAATTCTGCAGTGTACCGAATGGCGAGTATAGACGGAACATTTGATTGCGTAGTTTCGATATGCGGACACAGGAAGAGGAAGTCAACCGCACGAGCACAGCACATCGCCAACATGTTGTGTGTCATCGTACCAGCGATGAGGGTGCGGTGAGAACAAGGATCATGTTTTCCGTCCAAAATTTGTTGATTAAGTATATAAAGTATGCATTTAATAAAAGATTTTTTTAAATAATAAAAAAATTTATTTTTTTCTTTTAATATATTCAAAAAAATAATAAATTTTAAGCAATTTATGATTAAAAGAATTATTTATTTACAGAGAATAATTAATGATTTAAAACAAATGGTTTCAAGAAATATGTTTTAATCAGCTCAAATTTTTGTACGAGTAAATAATTAAAAGATATTTTTTATATTAAATTTTTACAATATAAGTCTTATATTTAAAGTCGCATATTTTGCATTTTTTATAAACAATATTATATGTATATATAGACATATAAACAAGACAATAAGAGAAATAATTTAAATACAAATGTTCTAAATTAATTTGTTTGTTTTATACTACAATAAATGTTACAAAATAACATTGTATTGCTATAATATTGTATGCTATGTATATTATATTATAGTTATTCTATTATGTACGCATAAATAACACGTTATAAGCAAAGAAAAAGAAAGAAGGAGAGAGCGGATAGATGAGTCCAGAACTCATGACACGTCGTGTGTACAACCTGGTATTGGCTTACATTTCCAACTGATTAGGTCTACGGTATTTATATTGAGTCTCTTAAAAAATCATTCTCTTTTTTTGGATTTAAGTTTATAAACATATAAAACACAGTTAAGAGTTAATTAAGCATCAAATTAAGTATAAAAGAGAATTAATTAAACTTTTTAAAAAATTCTTTTCTTTTAAAAATAGATGGAAAATTAGGAAGTAAAAGGATTAAAAAGACTTTATACACATAATTATATATTTAATTACTTTGTTTTGCTACAAAGTTAATTGAATTTAATAAAATTAAATCGTAATTTAAAGATTAAATTAATAAATTTAAATATAATAAATAATAAAGAGTAAATTTTAAAAATTATATAATTATAATTATAATTATTATTTCTATATGATATAAAAAAAGATTACTATTAAATTAGAAAGGCTTAGAAAGAATCAATAAATCCTAGTAAATAATATCTTTGACGTAAAGTAGATTAAAAAACAGTTAAAACATTTTATTAAAGTAATATTAAAAATAATTAGAAATATAATTAGAAATTATTTTTAATATTATTTTTTATCTTAATTATGAAAATGTTAATTTCAAAATTTTTCGGAAGATCCATATATGTATAGTCTATACATATAAATTTTATTGGAACACTTTATTGAAACCAGAGTTTGCGAGTTTTTTTCTCAAACTTGCTTCGACTATTCAGTCACCCTTCTCACCTTTTCTCACTCCCTATTCGAATTGCGAATCCTTAGAATACTGGTATAGAGCGATGAATGGAAGCGACGGCAGGTACGATTTGACGGGGATACAACAGGGTACTTTTTAACGCACCTGTGTTTACCCGAGACTAAAATCAAAGAGAAGATTAAGCATCATTACAAATCATGTAAACACGCACGTGAATTCAATCATTCTTTCGACCCCACATATGTGCTCTTTACACGACAACCACATATGTACGCACTGTGCAAGAAGTTTGAATGCAGGAGGATTAAAATCTTCAACCTTTGATTATCTGCAAACATAGAAGTTATATGATATATAACTTTTATCATTTCAAACTTGTAAAAGTTGTTTAAAAAAATAACACAATAATAAAGTAAGCTGAAAATATAATTGTATCGTCTAATACACAAATTTATCTGATTACAATATTCAACAAAAATTAATTTTTTCAGATTCTAGGAGGGAAATAATTTTCTATAATTTTTTAAAATACTGATTATTGTTTTTTAAAGTTTCTTTATAAATTATATTAAAAATTAATTTTTTTATTTTCAAGTTAATATTTCTTCTTCTTTCGTAATACTTTTGTACAAAAATTAAAAAGTAAAATATAATCGAAATAAATTTAACTTTAAAAAGTAACTTTTTTATTTGAAGAAAAAAGAGAGTGATCATTCTTTGTAACTTTCTTTTGCGTTGATTATAATTTTGACTTTCTTACAATTTCAAGAAATTTATAATATGAAATTATAATATAAAAGAAGATTATTTTGTTATTCTAGTCAGAATATATAATAATACGTATTGAAAAAATTTTATTTTATTCAGAATCAGAGCTGAATAAGTTAGTCTTTTCTGTTAAATTAAGTTAAAGTTAATTGCCTAAAAAAAAATTAATTTAATTACGTTAAAGTTACCTAAAAACTAATATAAATTAAAATATAAATTAATTTTAAGAAGCATTATTTATATTGAATTAAAATGTAATTTTTTTAATTATATTAAAAAGAATAATATAGGTTTTCAAATAAATTTAATATTTTATTTTTAAATAAGTATATATATGTATATATAAAATAATAAAAGAGTACATTATTTTTTACTATATTTTTTATATAAAAAAGTCCTTTTTTTAATTATAAAAAACTAACCAATAATATAGTTAATAAATTCTTTATTAACTATTATTTCTATTACATAGAAAAAATTATACAAGAAATATAGATATAAGATGATTATATAGAAAATGATTATTAAATTAATATTGATAATTATAAAGAATATCTGTATTGCGTATTTAAATACAATTTTAATTTACTAAATAGTGCTTTTTAAATAAATTTTTCTTTTTTTCTATCTTTTTGAAATTCAAGAGAAATGCAAATCATCTTACACCATTAAGGCATCACATACATTATTGATCATTGAGTTTTTTCTTATGTTTAATGTTTAAAATTTTACAGAAAAAGGAAATATAATGTACTGACTTAATATAATTAACATTCAAAAATAAAAAATGTTAACTTAAAAGAATTAAGTTTATGTTATGTTTGCAATGTGTTTTGCAAAGTAAGTAAAAAGTTAATAACTTACTTTGAATTAACTAAATTGTGTTAAAAATGATTAATCCTTAACTAAATAACTAGTTAGTATCCAATCTTGTTCAAAATTAAATAAGTGTATTGCTAAAAACTTTTAGTCTAAAAATATTTTATTATAAATATTAATGTTAATAAAATGATGTGATCAAATTCTGGCTCCAACTTGAAAACCAAAGAAGCTACATTATTTTTTTCTTTTAAAGGATCATCAACATTTAACATAGTTAGTCGAAGATTTTTTCCGTTTACCGAAGAGCTAGAATTTCGTTTAAAAGCCAGACTCTCAACCGAAAGCCAGAGAGATGACAATCATGAATTTAGAACATTTCTGAGGCAAGAAATCGCGTATCAAAGATCAAATGAATTATTAAGAATGATTATTCTTTTTTTAACTTTTATTTAATTACACCAAAAATAATGTCTCGAGTTTCTTATTTCAAAAAAGGGTTGATGAAGAAATTATAATCTAGAGACGCATCTGCTCACGAGAAACCAGCTAAGAAAATAAGACGGGGAAGTGTCAAGATGATTATACATGCCGTAACCGTTTCCCCGGGATTAGGATATGTCTACCGTTTACTTCCCTTGATCTACCGTGGTTCGTTCGAATAACCTATTGAATTACTCGTGGCGCGTGCCAGCCGGCTACGCGCGGCTCGTGCACGCTCATACATACACGACTGTGTCTATATAAGACGATATTATGTTAGAGATAAATCTATATATACGCTCTTCAAATAATGTAAGTACTGGAATAATAATTGTAATGAAATAGTATAGTGACGCTACCAATACTACGAATGTCTTCTGCAAAAATTAATCAGTTTATCTATGTGGCTGTGTTCTAAAATTTATTGCCAACGCTGAAAAGTTATAATTTACTTTAAGTGTTTATAGATTTCCAGAACTGACAGTGAATTTGAGAGTACAGCCTGTATCTGAGCAGTCTTTTATACTCTTTTATTTTTTATTCTTCTATTGGATTAATATAACAGATTTCTTAATTGCAAATTCTCAAATTTTCAAATTATTTATTTTCCTATGCTAATAACATATTATATTTAAATATTTAACAAAATTTATCTTAATACATAATAATCTTACTTCATTGAAAAGTAACAAAAAGGCTACCTTTATTGATCAAAAATAAATTTGGGAATTAGTAAAATGCGTATTTATTAATACATTTTGGCACATCTAGTATATAATATCTAACGTATATATGAGTATTGAGTACATTATATAACAATAATATATAAATTCTTATTTAATATTATAATATGTAATAATATCTAAAATTGTGTAATTAATATTAAATATTAATATAATATTTAATATTTAAAAGTATTGTACAAGTAATACAATTTTTATTTTTGTTTCTTCTAATATAAGGCTGATAATTGTATTCAAAAACCCATATACAATATTATTAATAATACTACAATACATTATTGAAATTTAAGCTAATGTACAAAGAAAAAGATAAACTCCTATTTTTCTTTTTTTCTTTTATATAATTATATATATATATATATATATAAATTTATATAATTTTATTATATTGCATTTCTTATACAAAGTAATTTATATAGTTATAATATATAGCTATTAAGATATTAAGAAGAAAATAATACTTTTTTGCATAAAAAAGATAATACAAAGAAATACTTTTACATTAATATATTTAATTAAATGTTTTTGAACTGGACTTAAAATGTTAGTTTTAATATTTTACTACAAATAATATAATACGAATACAAACTCAATACACTTTCTATATCAAAAAATATTGGACACGAATATTTTGTTATAAAGGATGTGTTCCCATTGCGTATTTAAACCGCAGACTTAATTAAGTAACCATGATCAAAACGTTTTATCGTGATCGCGTGTGTAGGGATAATCTGCAATCGCTTTACCGACAAGATAGCTACTATCTTGTCAGGCTGGATCTTTAATCATAGACGATTATCGCCGTTGCTGTCATCCCCCGATGCAATTTAATCACTCAATTGTGATTAAACAGCTGATTTATGCAGGATGCAAGGATATGGGATATTCCAAAGAATTGCTTTCAATTTGCGAATTTTTTGATTTAAGAGTTTACAAGTTATCGCTTAAGTAATATTTATATAAAGCTTAATTTAAATCAGAAAATCATTTTGTTTAAAACTTACAATTAGATATATATATATATATATATATATATATATATTTATTTATTTATTATTCTTTCCAAAAGAAAGAAAATCATATATTTATATAGGGATAAATACTAATATAATAGGAGAGTAATTTATTAGCATTAGTATAATTAGTAACGTATTACTATAACGTTTACTGATTTATAAATTTATAATTTATGACAATTGAAATATTTTGACTAGAATTCTTTCTTTATTAATTTAGAAAAACAAGTTTATTGGACACAATGAGATTTATTGAATCAATTAGTTATCCAAGTTATATATTAGCATATTTAATTATCTTTTATAAATTATTTAAATTTACATTTTTAAATTTTTTAAAAAATTATGCTATATGGAAAATATTACATATATAAATAAATGTGATTTAATATGTGTAAAATTCAGATTATACCAAGCTATCGAAAACTTTGGAAATATCGTTTATATATCATATAATTTTAATTTTTTTCTAAAATGATAGTATGACATAGGATCTGGAACAAGTTTTTTTAAAGATGTTAGTTTTGTTTATTAATCACCATCATTCTACTCGGCGTCAAATTAACGACGCCGAAATTGCTTTGGAACATCAAGAGTTTGTGGGAGAAGAGGAACGCACAACAACCCTCCAAGATGGCTGCCGTCAGCTCGAGAGTCGACGTATCGACGTTTGGCGTTTGTGGGGTTTCCTGGATGTAAGCTCATCGGGAATTGCGGGTCTTCTCACCCCTGCCGCTGCTGCCACCTCTCATCCTCGCCCTCTCTGCCTTGTCGCCTTGCGATCGCCTTCAAAACAAAGAACATACATAATTAAATTTTTGTCTGAGTGTAAATTAATTAATATATAAGAGGTTACTGCAATTGTGCTTGTGACCACGTATTATAGTAATTCACAATTCGACATTGAAAATCCTTCGCACACTTGAGGTAAACTGGTAAAAGGAAAGCTTTTAATTATTTTTCTTTCCCCGATTTCTTTGAATAATGACTTGTATATTAAAAAAAGCCAAAATTAATTTTTATTACTCTAGTCCTGGTAAAAATTGTATAAATATCTAATATATTAATTTGTATGAATGCATATATGTATATAAAATATGTTTATACATGTCTATATCAGTATCTTTTTTGTAAAATTTCTGTTTATTTGGTATAAGAAAAGTAATAATAATAATAAAAAGACATAAAGAAATTAAAACAAAAATTTTGTATTGGTTTGAATTATTTAGAAATAAATTAGAAATAAGAGGGAATAGAGGGAATAAAACAAGCAAATAAGAGATGTTAAAATATAATCATTTCATAATATTTGATTTTATAGACTTTTTTAACCATATATTTACGTAGGACATACTTTTATTTCAATAGTAAAAATATTATATAATTTCTGGTTTAATTAATGTAATATATCTATTGTGAATTTGTATTTGCAACTATATTAAAAATGTTACGTGTTTCTCGATTAAAGTAATGCAATATATTTATTGCAATTTGTATCTATGGCAAAAGCAGACTTACAAGGGAACCTCGCGAAGTGTCAAATTCTGATCTTAACGAAACTTTTTATACATGTAGGTTACCTAAATAGATGAATTTAGAAATTAGCAGTTGTGGCCCAAAAACGGTTTAAACGAATGAAACCACCCCTTAAATATAAATTAATTTTTCTTTTTTTCGTTATATCTCGAAAACTATTCAAGATATCAAAAAATGTTTTATACAAAAGTTTTACAGTAAAATTACCTCTATTCATTAACGTTAATAGAATTTTTCAAAAATAATTATTTTCAAGATCGGAAGAGCACACGTCTGAA
>NW_012028601.1:12886-13299 GCF_000956235.1 Wasmannia auropunctata | reverse complement strand
TAATTTGATCAGCTGTCACATAATACTTTTGTGTAATATAAGATTTTTATAAAAACAATTAAAATAACGGTGAGATCATCGTGTTAAAAATGCAATTAAGCATTTTGCATAAGCGCCGATGTACGGCGGCTGTCACATAATACTTTTGTGTAATACGTGATTTTTCATGCGCAATCAAAATATCGATGAGATCGCCGAACGTGTTAAAAATGCATTTTAACATTTTTGCACAAGCGCCGATGTACGGCTGCTGTGATACATTAGATTCGCGTAATATAATATTCTTTCAATCTAAATGTCTCGCGGTCATCGAACATATGTTAAAAAATGCAATTAAGCATTTTGATCAAGCGCCAATGTACGGCAGCGAGATCACGTCGCGAAATCAAACGATATCTGCAACATTTGCGAAA
>NW_012028601.1:0-656 GCF_000956235.1 Wasmannia auropunctata | reverse complement strand
TGCTTCTTTATTCGATGAATGTAAATTAACCAATGTAAAACTTTATTTAAATTCAGAATTTTATCCGTACGACGACTTAAATCTAGACTTTGATAAAAACAGATACGCCATCCTGTTTGATATGTATGCTCGTTTTCGTAAAACTTATTACGGATGCACAAACGATGAAACGCTGTTAACCGTAGGTTCATTTTTGGAGAATGGACCTTTCGTAGTCATTGACTGCACGCGACAAAACGAGTCCGTCAAGAGCGCTACCGTGGATGTGCGAATAGAATTTGACTGTAAAGAAAATGTGCCGGAGAATACTACAGCCTATTGTCTTATCTTACACGATCGCGTGATTGAATATTGTCCATTATCCAACGTTGTGCGCAAAATCACATAAATTGTCACGTCTGCAAATATTCTCATCCGAGATAAAAACTGTGACATTTCGTGATGAGGACACAGTTTCGATAGATTACTCGTCATGATTGTACCAACGTTTGTAGATCTGCAAGGAATTCATCGTTGGAAAGAGATTTATCGTAAAAGAAGTGGCTGTCCTGAGAAGAGGTACAGTTCTTTCGCATTACATTTTTGCGAGTTCTATGCCATGGAATTCTTTAACAAAATTCGACAAGTCTGGCACTTCCTGGTTGATTGCTTATCAC
>NW_012028600.1:8344-9129 GCF_000956235.1 Wasmannia auropunctata | reverse complement strand
TGAGCTGCCTGAGCGTGCCAACCCGGGAGCGCACCTGATGGTACCGCCGACGAGAAGGATACCGCCGCTAATTTGAATGTCGCGCGCGGGGACACAGGACCCGCGGCGCTACGCACCTCGCGCGATTCGCGGAGGTCGCGAGCTCGCACGCCCGCCAATTAGGGGCGCGGAAGAAGATACCACGTGGGCCCTCCGGCCCACCGAGCTCACGGAAGCAGCAACACCCGGCACTTGTGCTGTGGGTATCGTGGTGGAAGGACGCAGGACGAGACCGGCATTGTGAGATATTCATTGTCCGCCGAGAATCTAGCTGCGGCCGAGACGAGTTACCGTTCCCGAGAGGAGGAGTTTTCGGTGAGACGAACGTACTCATGTAAAGCCGCCGATTTGTACTTGTGTCAGACGGGCCGCGGGGAACACGCGTTCCTACTTGTCGTTCTCGTTTTGTGATTCGGCTACCGCCGATAAAGATTCCGTATATCCCGGCGCCCCGTCTGACTTCGCGTATCGAGATATTCTGTTACAGGACCGTCGCGCCACGCGCCCGCCAAGCGCCACAGCCAAGCCACTTCATGTAATTGTGTCGTTCCCGTCCTTGTGCGCGTGTGATAATTCGCGTTTTCGAGAGGGCCTTGTGCCCCAGTTACGGGATTTAGAGAGAGTTTCCGGGATCACGGGATCCCGCGGGACATATTAGTTCCCGAGTTTCGATTTCGCTGTGTCGATCACGCTGCCCGCGTACGCCGAGCGCTCCGCGCCGGCGTACCCGCGAATGTCACGCCCAC
>NW_012028600.1:0-1296 GCF_000956235.1 Wasmannia auropunctata | reverse complement strand
TTTTTTAAGACTCAAACACTCTCTGCTTTTGGTTTTTGTGAAAAAACAGTTTATTGGGACGAAAAATCTCACTTAGACCATTTTAAAGTAGAGGCCTTACCCTTCAAAACGCGCTAAGGAACAATGTCCTGCGATTCCTGGAAGCCGAGATATTGGTTTCTGAAAATCGACAAAATTTGCAGTTTTTAAAGTGCTCCCCTAATTTTTTTGCGTAGTGTATATGTACGCTCTGAATATTATTGATACGTCGAAAAATGACGAATAAATAACGTCTCTTTTACTCCATCTTTACGATTATTTTTTCCCATCTTTTCCATTAGTAAGAATACCAATGTATATAATAATACTTATACTACTATATAAGAAGTAAACCGAACACGCGCACACATATGCGGTTCCGTGTGACATTTCGACGGGGTCAACCATGGCAGTTAAACGTCTCGCTATGGTTGCGCGCATAAAGGTTTCAGTGTCTTTTCCTCCTAGCGATGAGCGCATACTTCGTTGAATCGCGTTTCGTATAAACATCCTAGAGGAGCTACGCATCGAGGCTCTGCCCAAGTCCTCAGTCATATTGAGTTTTACTGTCAGTCCAGCATGTATGAAGTTGCGGAGCATGAGTGTATGCCACCGCTGACAATACTTCTACACAAACGTGAAAATGGGTTTAAGACGGTGTTAAAAGATTATAATAAGTTTAATGATAATATATTCTGCTTTATTCATAAGACATACAAATCCAATTGTTCATACGATACGAGGCTTTGGGAGTGCTATATATTAGACCGCAATGAGGGGTACGAAGCGTGGGTGGAGAGCATAAACCGGAAGGAAGAGACCGAGAGGCGTAAAATATTGCTGGTATGTACAAAAGCAATTACTCTCAGATAAAAACGATGTTTTTTTCTTTCAGAGCTTCCTTGTAAGTAGTGACGACGACAACGACGACGACGACAGCGACGCGAGGATGCCTCCGTGGGTGCGGGTGAACCCGCAGTTTGAGGTGTCATGGGACAACGGTGCGAGAGCTCCGTGGGAAGAGGCGAGCCCGCAGGAGGGCCCGCAAGCGAACCCGCGCGAGGAGCATGCGAGGGCGAGGACGCCTCCGCGGGAGGAGGCGAGCCCGCAGGAGCAAGCGTCGGGGGACGGCGGCGCAAGGGCGAGCCCGCGCGAGGAGGAGGAGGCGAGCCTACAGGTGGAGGCGCCGGGGGACAGAACGGTTGCTTATGACACTTAACGTAAGTATTTGCAATTTTTTCTATCCTTCTTTCTTCTTCTCTTTGGCATATTTTAAAA
>NW_012028599.1:2669-3984 GCF_000956235.1 Wasmannia auropunctata | reverse complement strand
TTTTTCTATGTATGATTGGCATTATCCGGTGTGCACTATAGATAGGTTGGCGATCGGGTTTTGCACATCGGGTATGTATGTGTGTATGTTTTACACACGCCCGCACTCACACAATGTGCAAAATCCGTTTGCCAACCTCCCTATAGTGCACATCGGATAATGCCGAACATACATGAGAAAAATACAAGGGTTACTTCATAATGCTGTAACTTTGTGAAAAAAATTCATAGCGACTTGTTTTTTTTTTCAAATTAAAGAGAAAGATTCCAACTTTATGACGCTAGAAACCGCATCCCCGGGAAAAATTTTAGCAAGTCCGTGCACTCGTTCAAACTTTGCAATTTTCAGTGTGGCAAACATGCTCTCAGATTTAAGAGTTTACAGTCACACGGGTGCGTTAAATTTAAAATCGACTCACAGTATTTTAAAGTAGAGATTTCAAGCTTTTATTTGAAAAAAAGTTCATCATTTTACGATGATTTTTTGCGGAGTTACCGTTAACCAAAGTTGACCAATTTTTGCTCAAAATTTTTCTATGCCATAATTTTTTTGAGCAGTGTATATTACTAATCTTTTAAATGCAAATGAAATAATTTAATATCAAATAATTTTGTGTTAACATAACATAGTAACATAAGAAATAATAATAGTATTAATAACTTTAAACATTTTGACTAAATAATAGTATGTTACTATTTTATTTTATATTTCATTATAATTATTAATATTATCTGATCTTATATCATAATATTTATTATATTATACTTACAATTTTCTTTATCAGATTTATCATAATCAATATTATGATCAATATTGTCCATTTGATATTGGACAGATTCACTTTTACGTAGGGAATCGCACTTGTCTATATGCATTTTCATGCGTGCAACTAAAGGGCACATTTTTTTCGTACAATATTTACATTTGGCTCTTATTGGTTTCCCATTGTTTATTATTTTAATATAATGTTGCCAAATTGCATCTGGTCGTCTACCAGTCATAACTGCGTTTATTTACACAAAAAAAATCTCTATTTTTGCACAAAGATAGCAGAAGATGACGAAGATGTGGTAAATCCGTAAATATCGTATTTGGTATGTGATGAGACTGATTAGTATCGTATTTGGCGGTTGCTGGATAAGATGTTATTGTACGAATACTACGTATTATGATGTAATGCAATATTATCACTGTGTACTGCTATTGGGCATTGGCACAAAAGAACTGAAGATAATAAGTTACAAGATGGGAATGTAGTTTAGAAATGTGTCTTCTATGGTGGCGCATTCTATCAATCTGTCGGTAACATAGAGAG